>NW_005882661.1:0-3608 GCF_000147115.1 Myotis lucifugus | reverse complement strand
AAACCTCTGAGGTTTTTGACTGTGTCTTTTAGACAATCATGCTCATAATCCCTTGTCAAAGTGGGAATTCTCTTGTTTCTAGCTTATAAAAAATAATTTTCAAAGCTATATTTTTGCTCTACATCTTCTAATGAGCAACATTGTTTTTGACCAGTCTGATAGACAACAAGATAAATGCAGCTAATTTGTATCTGTTGTGCAGATACAAATTTACTTTCCTCCAAGATATAAATGTTTCAGTTATTTTTCAGTGACTTTTGAATTTGGACAGTGATGCTAAAACCTCCTTGATTTCTTAGATAACAGGTTGGCATATTACCATTTCGCTATGTTATATATCTTTAAAATATAAAGAGAAGGGTCTCAGGCCTAATGGTATTATTTGAGGAGAAGAGAAGTAAGAATTTTACTTTGTTCATTTGTTCATTCAGTTAGTTGGTGTCTACCCAGGCTTTCAAGAAGTCAGTTGGCAATGTGATTGTGTATAAGCTAGTGGGAAAGGTTTCCACATGCCATAAAAAGGTCTGTGCTGTTTTATTTGTCAGCCTCCATTCCATGGTGACAATATTCCATGTAAATAATCCAACAGTAGCTTTTAAAAGGGATCCCAAGATAAGCAGCATCAGCATCACCTGGGAACTTGTTGGAAGTGCAGATTCTTTGTCTCACCCTGACATTAAATCAGAAGCTCCCTGAGGGTGGGGCCCAGCCACCTGTGTTTTAACAAGCTCTGCAGGTGATTCTGAAGTGTGCTGATGTTTGAAACGAACAATCTAAAAGAAAACAAGAACTATATGAAGGAAGAAATTTGTCATGCCATACCACAACTCGAGATCATTGCACATCTGGTCATGGAAGACTACAACCACTCAGGTACTAGGAAATGACTTATTTAAAAGACTTCTAGGTATCCTTAGTGGGGGGTGGGGGGGGACAGACTTTGAAATCGTATTTACATATTCAAAATGCCACTTTGTGGAAATGATGTTTATAATTATGATTAAGACTAGAAGGGAATAGGAATCATTGAAAAAAGTTTTTAATTGTTGGGGGCATAAAATTATGAGTGAGCATTTACTTCTGATGATGACATTAATAACATGAACTCTTCAGAAGAAAAGTCAGTGACCTGATACAGTTGCAGACTTGAGAGTAAATAAAAGGACTTTCGTAAGAGGTCATATTAATGAGCTGACTGTTCACTTATCTGGTCCTCTGGCCAAGGGTAGGGAAGTTCATGGAGTCATGTGTATAGACCAGGGAGGACTTTGCGTTTTTGTTGTGGAACTATAGCATATTTTTTCCTTGGCTGATGCTTTTAGCTTTTATCTTTCTTTACTATTTTATCTCTCCATTTCAAAAACTCACTCCAGTTGTTTTGAGTTAGTACTAGAAAATATGCAAACATCTGTAAATTGTCCTTTCTCTCTGCAGACCCCATAATTGAGACATGTACTCAGTTTTCTCTCTCTTAGGCATGAAAGCTTTAATCGGGATATCCCTTTCCTTTAAAGCTAAATTTTTAGGGACATGCAAATAACCTAATATGATGAACTGATCTTTGCTAATATGATACATTGATTTGTAAATGGCTCTAAGGAATAGAATGTTTTTGGGGTAAGAGCTTTACACTTACCATTGTTGCTCTAATATTCTGGTAATAAGACTTTCTGGCACAATAGCAAGCAAGTGAGTGGGGTCCTAGGTTGTGAGATTGTGTGTTCCAGGGAATAATAGTTCCAGAAGATGTTCAAAGGTATTATTTATAAAGAAGAGTTATTATGGAAAAGAGTTTAAACAAGTTTCTTTACTCTTATTACCGATAGTTGATTCCATTAGCCTCTGTCTGAGCACGTGATAGATTTCATTGTACTTCTCATCCTGGTATGTCACCATTCCCATTTTACAGATGAGAAAGTGGAAACATAGAGATTGAATAACTTCTCAAAGACATAAGCTAATAAGTGGTGAAGGTGGGATTCAAAGGCCAACTCTTGAATTTATGTTCTCTACTAATAAGCAATATTGATTTGTTTAACTGGTATTATCTGGGATTTCTTGGAGGGATGAATATACTAATGTGAACTATTAATCCCACAGTATACAGTGAAATATACCATGTAGCATTTTCCAAATGTGTCTGACCATAACTGACCATAGAAATTGTCCCTTTCCCACTTTTTCTTTTAACCCTCCCCAGAGCATCATCCTGAGCTTAGGAGGTTATGAAAACATACTTTGGGAAAGGAATTATCAATTGAACCAAGTTAAATAATTAATTTATAACATAGAATTATACTGAAGTGAAAGTTTTCAACATTTGCTGGAGTTAAAACCCATATATATTAAAGTACTTCCAAGAAATGTTGAATTTAATATTCATTTTTACCTTAAAGTTCTGTTTGGAAGTTATGATTCAAGGAAATGACTAGAAACCCTTTAAAGGAAAAATAGCTAAAATTAAAAAGTGTCATGTGTCGGGGGAGCATTTTAGCAAGTGCTTTCTATACACTGTCTGAGTCCCCTCTACCACACAACTGGGAAATTGTTTTCACCCTTTTGTTACAAGTGAAAAGATAAGTTTGTTTGTTTGTTTTTCAGACCTAGAGAGACTAAGTCTGAAGTAAGTAGTGTGATAAACAAAATTGAAGTTTTGACTCCCAAACCCATAATCCACTCCACTCCAAGCTAGTTCCCTGTGGCATGTCAATTAAATGCAAATGTTTTATTCACAAGCTTAGTATTCTGAAAAAGAGCTGCACCTTTTTACACTATATTTGAGGCTCAACTATATAGTAGTGTTTCCTTATATCATTTTTACTTTAAAAATATTCAGAACACAAAAGGCATTACGATTGCATAATCAATAGTGCCTACTGTCAATAAAGGGATATAATGTGTATTGTTACAATTATAACAATACTCATTAGGTGTGTATTCGTATGCCAGACACTGTTCAAAAGCTTTATATGGCCTCTCTAGTGTAATACTCAAAACCACTTAAGCATCTATACACCATAAGATGTATTGTTATCTGTCCTGATATATTTTTTAATAGAACTCAGAAGATAAATCTTCTATATTTCCAGTTAAGTCTTGTTGAGTCTTCTTGCTAATTGCATATATTTTTAAGTGGATTAATATTATTTCAGGACATTTTTATAGCAGACTTTCATGTTAGGTAAAACCATATGACACAATGCAATATACAGATGATGTGTCATAGAATTGTACACTTGAAACCTATATAATCTTATTAACCAATGTCATGCCATAAATTTAATAAAAAAGAAAATAAATTTAAAATAAAATAAACTTTTGCATAAAAAAACAACAGCAACACAAAACCATATGAGGTCTCTGCTGACACCCTAATGGTTCAGGATTTTTCTTTTCTTCTCATTTTAAGAAGTGTGACTATTTAAAGAGCCTGAAGAAAATACAATGAATAATTTAATTGGAAGTCAGCAAAGGGATTTGAAATGTTATGGAGTTGCCTTCTTTCTATTACTTTTAAATGAAATCATCTCAGATCAATGGAAAGGTCACACACATTGTTATTGATTCATTGTAATTTCTTCTTTACTATAAAAATTCTTCAGGATTAT
>NW_005882660.1:0-3632 GCF_000147115.1 Myotis lucifugus | reverse complement strand
GTGGGTAGGAAGAGATTAACCGAAGAATTTATATGCATAACCCACAGACACAGACAATAGTGTGGTGAGGCCTGGGGAGGGGTCAATGGGGGAACAAAGGGGACATCTGTAATATTTTCAACAATAAAGATAAATTTTTAAAAAAGAGTAAATGATTTGCACTTCTCCCCAATCAGAGGGTAAATAGCTTAAATCACCGTACTTAGGGAGACAGAAAATAGAAATCCAATTAAATGCCATTTGCCAACCACATCCTAGGACAGTCAAATTAAGAGAATAAATCTCATTTTGGTATATCAGCATAAAGCTAATGAATATTCTATTGATCCACCTCGAAGACCTCCCCTAAACACCCAGCCTAGGAATCCCCATTCTTCCCCAAGTGTGAGGAATGGGTTTTACACTAGCAGGTAGGTGGTGGTTTGCGGGGAGGGGTTGCTTAAACCTGTGAAAAGATGCCTACCGTTATTGGACGGTCTATTCCCTTGCTCATGAGGTATTTCATTAGACTCATAAAATTATTAAATAGCCATTGATTTAAACTATTTTTATTAAATATTCATTAAAACTAAATTTTGTATGAAGGAGAACTGCATTTATCATACTGTGACCCTCTGATGCCTGCTTTAGTTTCATCTGAGGAAATGTATTCCCGAGGTCACTCTACTCTAGCTACACTAAACAGAATTACCGTAAAAGGATGACATTTTGTGTTTTTAAGTTTTTCTATCACAAAACTCAACAATAAGAAAAGAAGCAATCCAATAAAAATAAAAAACAAGCAAAAGATTTGAGCACCATTTCATCAAAGAAGACATACAGGGGCTGATTAAGCCCGTGAAAAGATGCCTACCATCATTGGATGGTAGAGAAAGGCAAATTAAAGTTACACATCTATTGAAATGGCTAAAAACATTTAAAAAACTGCCACTTCCCAATGAGTATTGATGAGAAAGGGAAGGAAATGGAATGCTCACACATTGCTGGTGGGACTACAAAATGGTTCAGACAGTTTGGAGCAGTGTGTGGAAATTTACAAAGTTACGTGTACATTAACCATATGGCCGAGCAACCCCACTCCTAATTATCTGCTCAAGTGAAATGAAAACCTATGTTCACACAAATACCTGTACACAATGTTTATAGCAGATTTATCCCTCATCAAGTATGGTGCATCCACATAATAGAATTCTACTCAACAATAAAAATGACCCAACTATGGATACTTGCAACAACTTAGATGCATCTCAAACACACGATGCTGAGTGAAAGAAAGGAGATGCAGAAGGTCTGATGACACACACTGTCTGAGTCCACTCAGACAACATTCTGGCAAAGGCAGAGCTGTGGGACGAACACATCAGTGGTTGCCTGAGACTAAGGGTGGAGAGAGGCTCTGGCTAAAATGTGGCAGCATTAAGGAATTTGTGGTGGGGGGGGGGGGGGGAGACTGGGAAATAGAATTGCTCTGTATTGTGATGGTACGTGTGGAAAATATGACTATGCAGTTTTCAAAACCTCTAGAACTATGTGCCCCAAAGAGTAAATTTTATTATATGTAAATTAAAAAACACTTCCTTAATTGATTCCTTTTCACAAAAACATTTGATAATTATTGCTGTGGAAGTATTTATAGTTAGCCTTATCCTGCCATAGCCATAATTCCTTCCTGATTCTTTACACAGGCTGAGAAAGACATACATGTTGTTTGTGGCTATAGGCAGGAGAAGGTAGAAGAAAACTTATCCCCAAGGATAATACTTAAATGACCAATTTTTCCCTGATAAAAAAGTCCTCACGAGACAGAAAAAGCAGAGAATAACCACTGGCCACAAGACATCAATAAGGCCACATAGCTACACACAGTGATTAGTCCCCCCAACTTGCCTTGAAAGGACTATGGGGACAGTGATGTGGGAGGGCCACAGGAAGTGCAAGAATGAGAGAACAGTGAGGCCTAGAGGTCTCCATTAATAACAGAAGCAGCAACATGAGTAGCTGTCCCTAGCTGAGTGCTGCCCACGTGCCAGGCACGTTAGTAGTAGTAGTAGTAGTAGTAGTAGTAGTACATCCATCTTAGCCCTCTCAACAGTTCTATGAAGCAGGTATCATTTATTTTATAGTTCACTGATGAGAACCTTGAGACCCACTGGGTTAACTTGACTTGTCCACGTTCACACAGTAAGAGACGGGGAATGTGGTGGGGACCCTTGTCCACTCTGATGGCAGAACCCATGCTTTCCACACTGCCAAGTTACCTCCAGGAAAAGGGAGCTTATCCATAGACAATCTATCACATACAGAGTATTTAACATACCTCAGAGGTCATGCTCTGGCTATTAAAGAGCACATGTGTACTTTATATAGGAGACATACTGTCGAAAATCTAATATTAATTTTTTGAAAAGTTTATTCAGACTCAAGAAGCACACTTGTGGAAAGAATGGTAAAATAAATAGTAAAGAATTCCTTTGTGAAATAAATGATCACCCCACAATCCTTAGGCTGCAAAAGTTTGGATTTTTATATAATAGACTAGAGGCCCGGTGCACAAAATTCGTGCACTCGGGGGTGGAGGGTGGTCCCCCAGCCTGGCCTGTGCCCTCTCACAGTGCGGGAGCTCCGCAATCGATCGCTCCAAAGAGGAAGGCCCCGTCCACCCATCCAGGGCTCCTCAATGGATTGCCCCAAAGAGGTAGGGCGGAGCCGCGGAACCCACCTTCGCACTGTGCATGTAGCATCAAGCCCCCGCCCACCTACGTGTGCCTAGCTGCGCACGCAGCCCCACCCACCTGCTCCTGGTGATCACTCTCACTCGTTACGGCCTGAGGGCGTCATGACCACATAGGCTTTTATTATACAGGATTTTCTTAAGACAGGGCATAGTTTTAACTTGTAATGCATTTTTAAAAAATCTATGTCTATTTAGCCAGTCTTGTAAGTAAATAAGTCAACAAGATTAAGAAGTTTTATGGAATGAATAAATAAAGGACTTTAGTTAGTCACCTTTTATTTTACAGCTCTTCTAAATAGACAAAAGGAAGCATGGGACAAATTAAAATCCTTAACATTCCACCACTATGACTTGCAGGATCTCAGTAACAGTATGCTGGGAGGTAGCTCCGGGTAGCCACATGGCCACTGTATCCATTCCCCAGTTTATATATTCAGTAGCTAAGTTCCATATTAAACAGAAAAGGGGTTACCCAAAGATGCTGAGACCAGAGAAGTTAAGTAAATATCGATATAGCATTTAATGCCCATAATGCATTTACTAGCACAATAAAACACTTAAATATTTGGGCTACTCCTGGAGTAAGCCTGGTATAAAAACCATCTTTAATTCTAATTTTTTTCAATTGTTAAAGAATAGAGAACAAAATTCTCTCTCAGCAAACCGATCAACTTCATATGCTATTTTCCAGCTCCCACTTAAAAATGAACAGGATGAAACAATCTGTCCAAAAAATAGAGTCATAACACAGAAAAACACAATGATGCAAAATAACACATTTCAAACTTGGCTCACCTAAAGAGAAAGCTCAGATCAAAATATCTCATGCTAGAAATAATAGTATACAATGCCAAATAATCTTTCTTTAAGAGAATAAAATTTAGAACTCAAATGTGTG
>NW_005882659.1:0-3681 GCF_000147115.1 Myotis lucifugus | reverse complement strand
TGGCAAGTGTCCTTATGAGACAGAAAGGGAAAGACTCGCAAAGGAGAAGTCACATGTGACAGAGGCAAAGCCTGGACTGACGGGGCCAAAAGCCAGGGGTGCCTGGGGCCACAGGAGCTGCAAGAGGCAGGAAGGACCCTCCCCAGAGACCCTGGAGGGAGCCCGGCACCTCAACACCTGGACCTCAGACATCTGGCCTCCAGAACGAGAATCAATTCCCGGTTTCAGGCCCCCCTCGCCCCCCGGTGTGATCATTGTGACGCAGCCGGGTAACGTGCGTGGTGCTCAGGACAGGTGGGAGCAGGCCAGGACCGAGTTGGAAGGGCAGGAGGAGAGAGCAGCAGAATGCAGGGCTCTCCTGAACAGGCGGGGTGCGGACCCTGAGCCCCGAGCCCTGGCAGTGCTGGGTCCTCGTCTGCAGTGGGAAGAGCCCTCTCCCGGCCCCGGGCGTGCTGGGGACATGAGCGTCTGCACGAGGAGGCAGCATGGAGCGGGGAAAGGCCCTCCGGGGAGGACCCGTGGAGCAGCACTGGGACGCCACCTGTGCAACGTGGGGTGGGAGACTCGGAATCGGTCTGGTCACAGCCGCCCCTAGAGGCCACCCCGGCCCCTGGACGGAGTCCCAGTGTCCAGTGGCCTCCCATCACTGCCGACCCGCCTCATA
This sequence comes from Myotis lucifugus, assembly GCF_000147115.1. Lineage (NCBI taxonomy): Eukaryota > Metazoa > Chordata > Mammalia > Chiroptera > Vespertilionidae > Myotis > Myotis lucifugus. The sequence goes on along the minus strand of NW_005882659.1, from coordinate 3,017 downwards.
AGGTGACCTCACATACATGGTCCGTGTAATTGTGTCTGTGCAACGCGCCCTTCACCTTTCTCTGGCCTCAGTCCCCTGGTCCGGCCCTGCTCTGGGCTCAGGAAGCGGAGGGATGCTTGTGCCCTGACCCCCTGGGACGCCAGGGCCTCGACGGCCACAGACAAGGCTGTGATGAGTTCCATTTTCTCTCCCCTGTGAACACTTCCCAGATACGAGGGAGAAACAAATGGGAAGCACCTGGGCCCTCACAGCGGCCTCGCCGGTCACGGAGGAGCAGGGAAGCAGAGGGGTGTGGCTTGCCCAGGAGGGTGTGGGACACCTGGGCGCAGTGTTTTTGTTTTAAATCATCCAAATGCCCAAATGCCCATTTCTTCCCTCCACACCCACACCTGTCTCTGGGCGGCCCCACCCCCCCACCTCACGCCTCTCCTCCTCACCATGCAGCTCACTGTCTGCCCAGGGGCCTCTCCTTGCTCTTAGCCCCTTTCTCTCTGCTTATTTGCCGTCTGTCCTCAGAGGAGCTGATGTGTATTACACCGGGGGCAAGAGGAACCAGCAGAATCCCACACAGCTCACAGGGAGGACTGCTGTCTGCAGCTGGCATTTTAATAACACGTGACAGCAGGTCTCCTCGTTCGAACCTCGCTCTTCATCGCCAGCAGGCTTCTCTCTAAGCTGAGCTGGGCTCGAGGCATGTGGCCTGGGTCCCAGCACGGAGCTCAGCTTCGCACCCGTCTCCCCTCACATGCCCGATGCGGGGACACTGTTTCTGGGAGAAATTGTCCTGTTCCCTTAAATTAAAAGTATGGAGCAAGCTGCAGGAGACGTGGCTCTCTCCCAAAGGGAAGACCAGCCCCCTCCAGAGAAAGGACTCATGTGTCTCACACACGGTCTGTGATGGGGGAGGGGAGGGGCCTCGGCCAAATCCACTCACCACACCGGGCAGCTCTGCCAGGACCTGTGGGAATGAGGAGGGGGCACACCGTCTTCTGCTCATATCACCCCCAACCCGAGAAAAATAAAACTGTATTCGTTCCGTGGAATAAACCAGGGGGGTGATAAGAAGGAAAATGTGCCCAAGAGACACGGGGGTGGGGGGCATCCGATGGTCCCCCTACCCCCGGAAAATGACAAAGCTCGATTCTGACAAAGATGGGGGTGAGTCCCGGGGGTCTGGGCAGATTCTGCAAGAGCAGCGCAGGGAGGTGGGCTCCCTCAAGGACGGTCTGTGTAACCCCCAGGGCGGGGCCCGCAGGGGGATGGCAGGAGGTGCCAGTGTCCATCCTGGGGACACCGTGAGGCCGCTGCCCACCGCCGTCCAGGAGAACAGCCACAGCGCATCCAAACACGTGCATCCTCATTTGACCCACACACGTTCATTCATTCAGAAGCTGTGTGCTCACCCGGCTCCAGGCTGCTCCCACCTTCCAGTTACCTGGGGGCTTAGAAGGCACTCAGCCCGGGCCTGGCCAGGGGTCCCCGTGTGCTGGGCATGCCCACACCAGGGGTGCGTGGGGGCCTTGGCATTTTGAAAAGCTCCCGGGTAATTCCTTAGGGCAGGTGAGTGTGAAATAAGTTAGGCAGACCCAGGCTGCTTCCGGGGACCTGGGACAGACACCCAGGAGGTCAGCCCTGATCTGATCTTTGGAGTCACCGCCTCAGCACGGACCCCACAGAGCCAGGGGCCTGCCCACGGCTACCCACTTATGACCCAAAAAGTCAGGGCACCTCAGAGGCCCAGACCCTTCCATAACCTCCCCCACCCCCAAGGAAGGGCACAATCAACTCCTCCCAGAGTCCAGGGAATGCGGTCAGGACGGTAAGCTGGTGCCAGAGCAGCCATGGAACAGACAGCGTGTTTGAGCCCTGCTTCTCCTCTGCCTCCCAGACACTGAAGACCTGAGCGGCCGCCCGCCAGCACACCCATGCTCCCGTCCATGGCAACATGGGAGGGGCGGAAGGAACAGGGGAGCGAGCGACCAGCTGGCCCGGGGTTCTCCGTCTGCTTTCACAGGAAGTCACCCAGACCCACTTTAATCCAATTTTCACTTCTGGCTGAACACACGACATGTGGCCGAGACTCACTTCACAGGCTCTACCCAGCGTCTGGGGTGTTCATGCAGGGAGGGTCCTTCAAAAGCCAGGCTCAGTGCTGTCCCTTCAAATCCCAAACCACATCCGCTTCACGCGTCCCTAAGAGCCCGAAGTGCCAGTAACCGGAGGAAGACCATGCTGAGTGTGACCAGGTTTGCAAATGCTGATGCTATGTATCTACAGGGTGAAGTCACGTCACCCTGGGTCCCGCCTGCGACAGGCTGTCATGTTGGCAAATGACCACCAGGGGGAGCCACACACCCGGGGTTTTTAACCGAGGCTCCGTGCTCTGGTAGAAGAAATGAACCCAAAGTTCACATTTGTTCTTCACTTAGATTTTTAAAAAAATTAAATCAATGTACATGTTGTAATACATAAAGACCTAGTAAGTAAGGTTAATAACTCCCCTGGCCCAGTGACCGCTGCATACTCTGAGCCTCTGTCACTCAGGACTCCCCAGGCCAGGGAGGGCTGCACCATGGGGGTAAGCAGGACCCAGCTCCGCCCTGTGCCAGCAGCAGGACCCAGCCCTGCCCCTGTGCCAGTGGCAGACCCAGCTCCACCCCTGTGCCAGTGGCAGGACCCAGCTCCGCCCTGTACCAGCGGCAGGACCCAGCTCCGCCCTGTGCCAGCAGCAGGACCCAGCTCCACCCCTGTGCCAGTGGCAGGACCCAGCTCCGCCCTGTACCAGCGGCAGGACCCAGCTCCGCCCTGTGCCAGCAGCAGGACCCAGCCCTGCCCCTGAAGTCACTGTACTCCATGCATCTGCCTTGGAGAGAAAACATCCCCCTGAACTTTGCTTCTACTGCTACTTCAGAAGGAAATAGCCATGGGAGATGGAACCTGGACCCCTTAAGAGGGGCTGCCCCAGGTGCCACAGGAGCTGCCTGTGACCTGCTCGTGACTTTGAGGACGAGTAAAGG
>NW_005882658.1:0-3690 GCF_000147115.1 Myotis lucifugus | reverse complement strand
GTCGGAGCGGACATCAACCAGAACCACGGGAAGGCTGGCTGAGGAGAGTCTCTTCAACTAGAAGCAAAAACAACAGCATTCCGACGCTCAGCGGAGGCGCAGTGTGGAAAATTTAAAGGTACGGCGGTGCGGTGGTGAGGGTGCGCACGCAAAGCGGGCTGGCGGCTGAGGGCGCGATTGTCGTTTTCAATCAGGAGTGAGTCTCAGACTCTGGGCTACAGATCCGGGCGAGTCTCTAGGGACCCAGACTCAAACGGGAGAAGCGGGACTGTCTGGCTACGGCCCCTCCGAGGTTTGCAGCGGTTACGGGGACAGAGAGGCAGAGCCCCTGGGTACGGACTGAGAGCAGTCATAGCGGCTCCCTCCCCCCGCCCTGTTGAGCCCGCCCCGCCCAAGCCCTGCGCACGGCCATTTGCCGACCGCCTCAGGAAAGGCTGGAATAGCGCCTCCCAGAAGACGGACGTTTTCCACAGCTGATTCCTACAGCCAGTCGGCCTGGTGGTCAAACCCCTCTAGTGTTAACTACAACAATTAAGGCTTGGCTAGAACAAGACTGCGCACAGAGACCACAAGGGGGTGCACCAAGAAAGCATATAAGATGCGGAGACAAAAAAACATGACAGAAATGGAGGATATGGAGCTAAGAATCGCAATTTTGAGGGCTTGCCATAAATTTGTGCAGAGCCTCACGAAAACTAATGAGACCCTCGATGCTATGATAAAGAAATTAGAAAGTAAGCATACACGGACTGAAATAAAGAATATTATACCCAATAGCAGACCAGAGGAGCACAAGAATCAAACCAAAGATTCGACAAAAAACACCCAATTGGAAAAGCAAAATGAAAAAAGAATCCGAAAGTGTGAAGATAGTGTAAGGAGCCTCTGGGACAGCTTTAAGCGGTCTAATATCAGAATTATTGGAGTGCCAGAAGATGAGAGACAGCAAGATATTGAAAACCTATTTCAAGAAATAATGGCAGAAAACTTCCCCCACCTGGAGAAAGAAATGGACTTACAGGTCCAAAAAGCACAGAGAACCCCAAACAAAAGGAATCCAAAGAGGACCACACCAAGACACATCATCATTAAAATGCCAAGAGCAAAAGACAAAGAGAAAATCTTAAAAGCAGCAAGAGAAAGAGGCTCAATTACCTACAAGGGAATACCCATACGACTGTCAGCTGATTTCTCAACAGAAACTTTGCAGGCCAGAAGGGAATGGCAAGAAATATTCAAAGTGCTGAATACCAAGAACCTACAACCAAGATTACTTTATCCAGCAAAGCTATCATTCAGAATTGAAGGTCAGATAAAGAGCTTCACAGATAAGGAAAAACTAAAGGAGTTCATCACCGCCAAACCAGTATTATATGAAATGCTGAAAGGTATCCTTTAAGAAGAGGAAGAAGAAGAAAAAGGTAAAGATACAAATTATGAACAACAAATATGCATCTATCAACAAATGAATCTAAGAATCAAGTGAATAAATAACTTGATGTACAGAATGAACTGGTGATTATAATGAATCAGGGACATAGAAAGGGAATGGACTGACTATTCTTGGGGGAAAAGGGGTGTGGGAGATGCGGGAAGTGACTGGACAAAAATCATGCACCTATGGATGAACTCAATGGGTGGGGAGTGAGGGTGGAGGGTGGGGTGGGAGCTGGAAGGAGGGGAGTTATGGGGGGAAAAAAGAGGAACAAATGTAATAATCTGAACAATAAAGATTTTAAAAAAAAAATAAAGAGAATACAGATTCTATTTACAATTGAGGCTGAAATGGCAGGATTTTTTTGAATGAATCATTTTAAACCGTGATGATTCATGTATATATTTCTAAGAAAACTGTCTCATTTTGGTAAAACTCTTAAAATACACAATGTTAGTACATGGAAATGATTAGGAACATTTAAAAACACTTGAAATACAAGTAAATAGTGCCATACTATCTTTATGGCCGTGGTCAAACACCGAGATTAGAGGTAAAATGCTGTGAAATGACGAGAATACTGGTAAAGTTTACAATTCCGGCTAATTTACTTGTCGTTTTCTTGAAGAAAATGCTTTCAAATATTAAGAACAGCCGTTTATAAAGCTCAGAATTTGTGTATAAAGCCTTGAAATGAAGAGAATACTGTTCATATTTACAATGGAGGCTGTAATGGCTGGCGTTTTTGGAATGAAACAGTTTAAACCGTGATGATTCATGTATATATTTCTAAGAAAACTGCCTCATATTGGTAAAACTCTTAAAATACACGATGACAGTTCATGGAAGTGATTAGGAACCTGTAGGAAACACTTGAAATATAAGTAAATAGACCCATACTATCCTTATGGCCGTGTACAATTACCGAGATTAGAGGTAGAAAGCTGTGAATTGACGAGAATCCTGATAATGTTTACAATTCCGGCTCAATTTCTTGGCTTTTTTTCCGAAGAGAGTTCTTTCAAACATTAAGAGTTACTATTTAGAGAGCTCAGGTTTTGTGTAAAAAGCTTTTAAATAAAGAGAATACAGATTCTATTTACAATTGAGGCTGAATTGGCGGGATTTTTTTGAATGAATCAGTTTAAACCCTGAAGATTCTTGTATATAACTGTGGGAAAAATGTCTATTTTTGGTAAAACTTTTAAATACACAGTAATAGTCCTGCGAAATGATTAGAAATGTGTAAGGAACACTTGAAATACTCGTAAATAGAGCCAAACTATCGTTGTGGCCGTGTTCAATCACCGAGATTAGAGGTATAAAGCTGTGTAATGACCAGAATACTGTTAATGTTTACAATTCCGGCGAATTTACTTGGCGTTTTTCTGAAGAGAGTTCTTTCAAACATTAAAAATTGCCATTTATAGAGCTCAGAATTTGTATATAAAGCCTTTAAATGAAGAGAATACTGTTCCTATTTACAATTGAGGCTGAATAGGCAGGAGTTTTTTGAATGAAACAGTTTAAACTGTGATGATTCATGTATATATTTATAAGAAAACTGCTGCATGTTGGAAAAACTCTTAAAATACACAATGACAGTACATGGAAATGATTAGGAACCTGTAGGAAACACTTGAAATAGAAGTAAATAGACCCATACTATCCTTATGGCCGTGTACAATTACCGAGATTAGAGGTAGAAAGCTGTGAATTGACGAGAATACTGATAATGTTTACAATTCCAGCTCAATTTCTTGTTTTTTTTCAGAAGAGAGTTCTTTCAAACATTAAGAGTTACTATTTAGAGAGCTCAGGTTTTGTGTAAAAAGCTTTTAAATAAAGAGAATACAGAGAATCGAAGATGGCGGCATAGGTAAACACCGGAGTTTGCTGCCTCGAACAACCACTTCAAAAATATAACTAAAAGTCGGAGCGGACATCAACCAGAACCACGGGAAGGCTGGCTGAGGAGAGTCTCTTCAACTAGAAGCAAAAACAACAGCATTCCGACGCTCAGCGGAGGCGCAGTGTGGAAAATTTAAAGGTACGGCGGTGCGGTGGTGAGGGTGCGCACCCAAAGCGGGCTGGCGGCTGAGGGCGCGATTGTCGTTTTCAATCAGGAGTGAGTCTCAGACTCTGGGCTACAGATCCGGGCGAGTCTCTAGGGACCCAGACTCAAACGGGAGAAGCGGGACTGTCTGGCTACGGCCCCTCCGAGGTTTGCAGCGGTTACGGGGACAGAGAGGCAG
>NW_005882657.1:0-3779 GCF_000147115.1 Myotis lucifugus | reverse complement strand
TTCTGGGCATTCTGTTTAGAATTGGATTTAAAAGTTGGGTGTTCTTCCAGCTGGGGGTGGGGCTACGGCTGCCTGGAGACTCGCCTCCCAGCAATGGGAGAAAACTGGCTGAGTGCACTCAGGGGCCAGGCCAGGGAGAGGGTCAAGTCTGCCACGAGCCCAGGCCGGATGGGCCCAGTCTTTGATAAGAAAACAGAGATTCGTTTGCATGCCCCTCCCTCCAGTGGGGTGAGCTTTAAGGCCAGGCCTTTGCTTGCTGTCTTCCATGTGGTTTGGGGGAGTCATCCTTTGTTCTGCTATTTTTTCACTCCCACATCCAACCCATCAGCAAGTCCTGTTGACTCTGACTCCAAAATATGCCTAGAATTCCCGCTCTCATGCTGCTGCCATCATTCCTCCTGGTCTACATCTCAGCTTCCTACAAGTCTTCCTGCTTCCACTCTTGCCCCATATAATCCGTTCTCCATCGAGCAGCCTGAGAAATATTTAAATAAAATCGGATTCTGTCCCTTTTCTGTCTAAAATGTTGAGTGGCTTCCCTTCACTCAGAATTCTTTGCACTGCCTTACAAAGGCCTTCATAATCTGGCCCCTGACTTAAAAAAAAATGTTTTTATTGATTTCAGAGAGAGGAAGGGAGAGACAGAGAAACATCAATGAGAGAGAAACATCATTAGTTGGCTGCCTTCTGCAGCCCCCTACTGGAGATCCAGCCTGCAACCTGGGCATGTGCCATGATGGGAATTGAACCATGACCTCTTGGTTCATAGGTCGACATTCAGTCACTGAACCATACCGGCTGGGCTGGCTCCTGACTCATTTCAGCCTCCTCTTGTGCCACTCTTGCCCTTCACAACCACACTGGCTGCCTCTGATCTTGAACGTGCTACACTTACTTGGTCTAGAATGCTTTTTCTGATGTTTTTTCTTGTTTATATGATCATTAGCCTCCCCTCCCCCCATTAAAACCAGCTCCATGAAAGGTAGGGCTTTTTCTTGGCTTGCTTTCACCACTATATTCCCAGCAGGAAGATTAGTTCCTGGAACATCATAGGTGCTACAATTTATTCAAAGAAGGAATGAAGGAAATCCTAACCAATCCCACTTTCTAAATATTCCTCATTGACCATTTTTCTCCATCCACGTTGTCAGCCCCTAACTAGGCCAGCAGCTGATCTCATCTCTGATACGTGAATGGTTTTCAAATGGACTCAGACTATCCCATTTCATCCCCCTGACAAAGGCCAGAACGATCTAACTAAAATCTTAACCCATGACTGGATTTCCCATTGCCCTCAGCACAGAATCCAATGAGGCCCACCAGCCTGGCCCATGCCTGTGTCTCAGGCTTATTTCCCCCCCACCCCCGCACCCTCACTCACTTTATCTGTCCCATATGCTAACCATGCATCGCCAGTGCTTGTCTTTCTCACACTGTGAACCCCCAAGCAATGTTACCTTGTCCCTTAACTTTCTGTGAAGGGTCTGGACTGCTCCGCCTACCTGGCTTGCAATGACCGCCTATAGCCAGAAGGTGGCAATCTGATGCAGCAAGAGACAGATTCTGGGTTTCCCGTAGGCACAGCTGTTTCCAACCCCCAATCTGCCCCCCTTTACTGGTTTGGCTGTCAGAGGGTGGCTCCAACCTTGCTTCGGAGAACTGCCCTGCTTGGGGCTCAGTATTTTCTTGTTCTATTCCCTGCTCTCTTAGAACCAAAGCCGATCTGATGGCAGGAGGTGTTTCACTAGGGGGTCTAAAAACCACCTGGATGGAAGACCCTGGGGAGCTTGTTAGTAGTTGCGATTCCAGGGCCCCACCCAGATCTACCGATTCTCACCTTAGACATTGAAGAGGGTGAGTTACTTGGCCTTGCTGTGCCTTGCTTTCTCCACCTGTAAAATGGGGATTACAGTGATGCCTGTAATATTGCGCCTCGCTAGATGAGCATTTGCTATTGGTAAAAACGGGGACTAGTTTGAGAACCCCTGGATTTATAGGAGGAAGCTAATGCCTAAGGAGATGCTCGCTCAAGGTAGGTTACCATCTAGATTTAAGACACTCCTGACCGAAAACCAGTAGGTCTGCCAGAGACCAGCACTGAGCCCCAAACCCATAGAGAGAGAAGATAAAACTGATAAGTCAATATTGATTTGGACAAGGTTTTATAAGTCTGGTTAAATTATTCTTATATAGAAAAGCAGGGCTGTTTTTTTTTTTAATCTGCTTAGAAAGACAGAAACACAAAAGCAGTGACTATATTTGCTAAGACTATTTCATGCTGGTTTTGAAGTTGACATTTGTTGAAATTATTTGTATTTTCTAGCACCAACTTCTATCTCTGATGCACAGGTAGAAATGCCATTGAAATGAACAATGAATAAGGGAGAGGTTAGCTTTATATTTCCCAACGTCTTATGCTCTTAGCAAGTGACACTGGTTCTGAAAATTTTGAATATAAAAGCTTCACCATAAAAAAGCAATCAGGTGAAATGTGAATAATTTAAAAATATTTTTATCTATGTATTTATCCCCTGGGGACAGGGTCCTGTATTTGGTGGAGGTCATCTTGTCTATCCTAATGCCTGAGGCTTCTTAAATATTTATCTGGAGTCCAGCACTCAGGCCCCTGGGTAGCTCTTGGGCCCCAAGCACCCACCTCATATCTCAACTGCCCCTTCTGGATGGATGTTCCACCAGCACCTCAGCCTCACCATCTGGAAATCTGGGCCCATGCTCCCATTTCCCACCAACCTGTTCTCTATTTTTCACCCTGGCTGCTGCCAGCATCAGGTTACCAGCTGAGCTGGCTAAAAAGCGGGGCATCATCCTAGAGTTTTCTCTTCCCCATCATCCCACCAGGACCCTAGGAATACTGCTCGGTTCATAAGATTCCACGCTGCTGGGTTATCACAGGAAGAGAATCGGATTGGTCCAGTCCGCCCCACTCCTACCCCCTTTCCTCTGAGCACAGCTCTGAAAGCCAGGTCGTAATTGAGGCCACTCTCCTGCCCAAGTCTGGTCCAGTCTGTGGCTGCATCAGCTTTGCTCACAAAGGGGTCTGGCAGAGGCTGACCCCACGATTGGCTGAGCCCTGTGCTGTAAACTGAGGATACAGAGCTATTTGGCCTCCACTCTTATCCTCACAGAGGCCTTGGTTTGCTGGCAGCTGTGGTCTGACACAATACGATAGAGGCTTCCATATGGAATGCACCGAAAGCACCATGGGGTTGCAAGGAAAGCATATGCTGGCTTGGGCATCTCATAGCTCATCTTGACACCCCTCCCAGCTTGGAGCTTCCTGGGGCCAACTCTGCTCTGTGAACAGCAGGCTGCCTGCGGGTCTCCGGGAAACGCCTCAATTATTTCTCAGGCGATCCTGGTCGCTGATTGTAAGATACCTCGGTTTGGTGGCTGTCGGGGAGGGTGGAAAGCTGAGGGACAGGTGCTCTGACGCAAGGCAGCTGTTAGGATGGGGCTGAAAGGCCTAGGGAGGCAGAGTTGGGGAATGTGTTTCAGGGGAGCCTCTGCCTGCCCTGGGTGCTGTCTGCCTCGCTCACTGGCCTGACTACTACAGGAAGGTTCTAGATGTCTCCTTCCCAGCCCTGGCTGATGACACCCCAGGATGCCCGTAGAGTGTCACTAGCAGGTACCTAAATGTTCCCATCACTGGTTTATCTCATGGAAGAGGAGGAGGAAGCTTTCAAGGAGACGAGGAGTGTCAGAAAGTAGGTTTAATGGTATAAAAAAAGCTCCCGTAGAAAATGGCTTGAAAATAGCAT
>NW_005882656.1:0-3801 GCF_000147115.1 Myotis lucifugus | reverse complement strand
TCCTTCCCCCATGCTTCAGCCAATGGGATCTTTTACAATCTGGCTCCCATCAAGTCCCTGCCCTGTGAGAACCTTCCATGGCTTCTTCCCAGTGCTGCTCCTAGGATGTCTTTGACCTCATCTCATGCTATGGGGTGCCTTTGCCACTGCACTCCATTTCACCCCAAAACACTGCATTCCTCACATCTCAGGTCTTTGCACCATCTCTGCATCTGCTCTCTGCCCCTTGGCTTGGTATGCTCTGCCCCCAGCTCTCTGCTTGGTTTCCTCCTCCCCCAGATTACATGTGAATTTCACAGGGAAACTTTCTTGAGGACTCAGATTCATTTAGGAACTTCTATTATTTACACGCTTTTAACACCCCATTTATTTGTAGAACACATGCATCCTATATAATAAAAGGGTAATATGCAAATTGACCCTAACAGCAAAACGACTGGGAATGACTGGTCACTATGACACACATTGACCACCAGGGGGCAGATGCTCAATGCAGGAGCTGCCCCCTGGTGGTCAGTGTGCTCCCACAGGGGGAGCTCTGCTCAGCCACAAGCCAGGCTGACGGCTGCCAGTACAGCGGTGGTGGTGGGAGCCTCTCCCACCTCCTCAGCAGCGCTGAGGAAGTCCGATTGCAGCTTAGGCCTGCTCCCCGCTGGCAAGTGGACATCCCCCGAGGCTCCCGGCCTGCCAGAGGAATGTCTGACTGCCAGCTTAGGCCCAATCCCCTGGGGAGCGGGCCTAAGCCAGCAGGTGGTCATCCCCCAAGGGGTCCCAGACTGCGAGAGGGCACAGGCCGGGCTGAGGGACTCCCCCCTCCGAGTGCACAAATTTTTGTGCACCGGGCTTCTAGTATTTTAAATAATTAATTATGTCAGCAATAATCTTTTTAATGTCTGCCTTCATCCCTTGCCTGTAAGCTTTGTTTGTCTTGTTCATCATCATATCCTAAGCATCTAGCATAGGACCTAGCAAAGAGAAGACACTAATTAAATATTTATGTAATAAGTTATTCTAACCATGTATATTTGCACCGATTATCCTGCTAGTTAAGCAATTGTTCAACTCTACAAGAAGTATACATGAAACTGTGTTGACGCTCTCCTTTAATGGATAGAGGGATGGGGTGATAGAAATGTAGCCTTGTTTATTTAATCACAGGTAAAAACATGTATGCAATATTCTATTTTCTATTGGCTTATTAGGAAACAATATCTTTGTTCAAATCCTCTGAATGGATTCATTAAAGACCCTCTGTATTATTTTTCTTGACTCGATCAATGAATCTCACTAATACATTCATGATGACCATCTTGCAGTTCACAAAATAGCCTCTGCTTCAAATGAATAATAAAGTCCAAAGGCAACAGAATTAAAACATTCCTTCTAGATAAAAAAACAATCATATGCCAAAAATTGCTTGTGCCTCTGACTGGCTTTCAAAGGTCATGCCCTTTTGTCCAAGAAGACACAATAAACACATTGTTTTTCCCCAAATGTACTGCTTACTGTCATCAATAAGAAGATGGTCATCAATAGAAAATAGGTTGGATTGGATTATTTTCCCTTAAAATTTGCTTTTCAGAAAAAAAAGGTAACTCAGAAAAGTTTTCTATATATAAAAGTCTGCCAATAAAAACTAACTTTTCTTATTGAAGCTGAAATAACATGCTGCTCTTCATCTAGACCCCAAGGCCCTCAGGAGGATTAAGTGGGAAAATGGAAGAAGGGGTTCTGCATGGTGACTGGAAAGATTAGCAACATGAAAATTATAATCACATGGTAAGTTACAATCGAAGCAGTGGTGAGGAGGAAGGAACACTGGCCCAAGTACCAGACAATGTCAGCCCAGGTCTACACAGTCAAGATAATGACTTTGGGCAAGTCATTGAACCTTCTTGGACCTACATTCCTTCACCATAAAATGGGGAGAATTCCTTCCCTGTCTACTTCTTAAAACACTAGATGGATGTGATCATTCTTAATTATTAACTGTAAAACATCGTACACATTATTATTATCATAAATAATTTCATATCACAAAGATCTGACAAAATTCAAATAGAAATAGGATACAGCATAGTAAGGATATTCAGTGACTCTTTCAGGAGCATGATGAGTCTTTTTGAAAACCTTCCTTAGTCACTAACTATAAATACCTGCAAATCTGATGACTTATGCTTATGGACTTGGGTTGTCACTCAACAGCAAAACTTGGGGGTTCCCATCAGGCCTTTGGGCATGTACTCAACCTTGATGTGCAGATTTTTCTTCATTTGTCAAAAGGGGGACAATAAGCCTTTCAAACAGACCGCAGGCAAATTCACAAAGGAGCACCACACATAAACAGACACAGCTTCTTCCCCACTACAGAGAAAACCCTAGTGATACTAGTCTACCCTGCCCAGCCGCAGGTTGAGGGTTACAGCTCAACAATATTAGAAATAATTTATATATAAAAGCAATTGCTTTTCAAGTTAAGTATATGGATTTGAGGTCAGAGCAGTTCTATGTTTAAATGGACTAGAGAGAGAAACAGTGTGCCCATTTCACCAACACAACTTTGCCCTCTATTGCCTGTCCTGAGACACTCACAGATGAAGGCAGGCATTCTCTCCTTTGGAATCTCTGTTTTAAATTCTACCAGGGACTCGAAGCAGGCTGCCAAACAAGATGCTCTACTTCTATATGAACCAGGAAGGAAACGTTCTACCCACCTCAATGTGCAGAACAAATTCTACTGAATTGGTGCCATCTGTGACCTCCAAGAGTATGTCATCCTGAAGTGTCTCAGATCCATCGTGCTGATACCTGTGGGGATGACATTATCACTAGGAGAGCACACTGAGATGCCTGACACAAGAGTTCGTCCATGGCTTTGGCCATATGCTTAATCAATAAGCATCAAAAATGCAGTGGGAGACCTTGGAAGATGGCGAGGTAATCATGAAGTCACAGATTTAATCACTCAAGGGTCCATGAATGTAAAATTGCTTCACGCTGGAAAAAATGTGTTACATGCATACATAATGTCTTCCCAAATCAAAAAAGCAGTCCTTCAGCTTGCCACTGTGACAATGGGAACTAGTCTATTTACAGAAAATACTGGTTGGTGCCAGGGGGATGCTGAGACTGAGCAGTAGGCAGGTAAAAGTGGGACACTGTGGATTTTCATGATTTTCCCTCCTTCCCCACTTTTAAGACTAATCCTTATGCCTGTGCTCTGATCTATTCAGCTCTTCTCTCAAACTCTGATCTATGAATCAGTTTTTGCTTCTCTCCTGCCATTTTCCCTTTTCTATTTATTAGCTCCCTTCCTCTCAATCTATAAAAAAAATCAGACTTAAAAATATTTTTCTTTGGTCTAGCCTTGGCCTCATTTTCCTTTCATTCTCAGTCAAATGTCTTAAAGAAATTGTCTAATCCTAGACTTTCCTTTTACTCCTCAGACCACTGTAGTGATACAGTAAGTTCTAAACAGCTGTTGCATTGAGCCAAATTTCTAGCTTATCAATGATCTGTTTAAGATACATAGGAAAGAAAATAAGACAGGAAATTAAATTAGAAGCCCTATTAGAAGCTGGTCACAAAGTACTACACATTGTCTGACAACACTTATATGAAATGCCCAGAATGGGTAAATCAATAGATTGGTAGTTGTCTAGGGCTGGGAGGAGAAAAAGGATGGGGGTGGTGGTGGCAGATAAAGGGTACAGCATTTCTTTTTAGGGTGATGAAAACATTTCAAAATTGATAATGGTGAGAGTGCCCAAATCTATGATTATATAAAAAGCCACTGAATTG
>NW_005882655.1:0-3863 GCF_000147115.1 Myotis lucifugus | reverse complement strand
CTAGAGTCGTTAAAAAGTATTCAGCTTAACAGTGAAGGTAGGGATTTGGAAAAGAGTAAGCATTGCATTCATTTATTATCTTTTCTCTGTGTACCTCCATGAAAGAGTTGATGTAGTTTACTAGAAGGCAAAGATATCACAAAAATGTTCAAACCCCGGTAAACAAAACAGGACTATACACAAAAATGAGGATAGGGTAGTAAGTTACTTGAGCATGAAACTAAGCTCTGACTTTTAGCAAAAGAAGTTAGAAAAGCACAAATGCTTACCTGGTTTTTATAAGCTAACTAGAGGCCCGGTGCATGAATTCATGCACCAGTGGGGTCCCTAGGCCTGGCCAATGATCAGGGCCTATTGGGGCTGTCTCACCCAGTCCCAATTGGGGCTGGGTTGATCAAGCCTGCTGGCCCGGGGGAGGAATGGGAGGGGAACTGTGGGAGGTTGGTTGGGGGCTGGGAAGGGACTGAGGAGGGTCTGGGGGAAGTTGGTCGGCCGTGGAAGGTTGCCTTTGGGAGCACATTGACCAACAAGGGGAGGCTCCTGCGTTGAACATCTGCCCCCTGATGGTCAGTGCGCATCATAATGACTGGTCAACCAGTTGTTCCAGTAGTTCTATCATAACGGTCGCTTAGGCTTTTATATAGATACACTAGCCCTAGCTGGTTTGGCTCAGTGGATAGAGTGTTGGCCTGTGGACTGAAGGGTCCCAGGTTCGATTCCGGTCAAGAGCACGTGCCCTCGTTGCGGGTTCGATCCCCAGTGGGTGGTGTGTAGGAGGTAGCCGATCAATGATCTCTCTCATCACTGATGTTTCTATCTCTCTGTTCCTCTCCGAAATCAATAAAAATATATATAGATACACTAGAGGCCCGGTGCACAAAAATTTGTGCACTCAGGGGGGATGGGGGGTCCCTCAGCCCGGCCTGTGCCCTCTCGCAGTCTGGGACCCCTCAGGGGATAACCACCTGCTGGCTTAGGCCCGCTCCCCAGGGGATTGGGCCTAAGATGGCAATCAGACATCCCTCTGGCAGCCCAGGAGCCCTTGGGGGATGTCCACTTGCCAGAGGGGAACAGGCCTAAACTGCAGTCCGACATCCTTAGTGCTGCTGAGGAGGAAGGAGAGGCTCCCACCACCACCGCTGTACTGGCAGCCATCAGCCTGACTTGTGGCGGAGCAGAGCTCCTCCCATGTGAGAGCGCCCTGACCAGCAGAGGGCAGCTTCTGCATTGAGCGTCTGCCCCCTGGTGGTCAGTGTGTGTCATAGTGACCAGTCCTTCTGCTGTTAGGGTCAGTTTCCATATTACCTGTTTACTATATAGGATAGAGGCCTGGTGCATGGGTGGGGACCTGCTGGTTTGCCCCGAAGGGTGTCCCAGATCAGGGTGGGGGTCCTGCTTGGGTGCCTGGCCAGCCTGGATGATATGATGATGGCTGTTTGCACCTGGTCACACCCCCTTCAGGGTGGGGGTCCCGCTTGGGTACCTGGCCAGCCTGGATGATGGGATGATGGCTGTTTGCAGCTGGTCACACCCTCTTCAGGGTGGGGGTCCCCACTGGGGTGTCTGGCCAGCCCGGATGATGGGATGATGGCTGTTTGCAGCTGGTCACATCCCCTTCAGGGTGGGGGTCCCCACTGGGGTGCCTGGCCAGTCTGGGTGAGGGGCTGAGGGCTGTTTTCAGGCTGGTGGGCAACTGTAGCTCCCAGCCTCTCCTTTTTTCTTTCTTTCTTTTTTATTCTGGGATTAATTTACCTTCTATAGCTGTCAATGGAGCTGAGAGCAGGCTCCAGCTCTGAGGCCGTTGCCAGCTGAAAGCAGGTATCTGGGTTTGTTTAGATTCTATAACTGAAATTCTGTTGCCATCACTGGCCGCTCTAAGCTCTGAGGCCACACTGGCTGAAAGTAGGTTTCTGGGGTTTGTTTAGGTTCTATAATTGCAACAATGTTTCATCCGGAGCTCAGAGCTGAGCTGCAGCAGGCGGAGAACGCTGACTTCCTCCATCACTGGAGTAAGCAAGCCTCATGTTCATGTTCCCTTCAGCTGCCTGGCTGCCAGCCGCCATCTTGGTTGGCAGTTAATTTGCATATCTTGCTTACTAGCCAATGGGAAGGGTAGCGAAGTTATGGTTAATTACAATGTTTCTCTATTATTAGATAGGACTAGAGGCCCGATGCACAAAAATTTGTGCACTCAGTGGGGAGGGGGCGGTCCCTCAGCCCGGCCTGTGTCCTCTCGCAGTCTGGGAACCCTTGGGAGATAACAACCTGCTGGCTTAGGCCCGCTCCTGGGTGGAAGAGGGCAGGCCCAATCCCTAGGTGGAGCCCCTGGTTGGGCTCAGAACAGGGCTGATTGGGGAGTTGGGACGCTGCCCAGTGTCATGCACAGAGCAGAGAGGATAGAGAGGTTGCGATGCCACCCTCAGTCACGCTCAGGGTAGGGCTGATTGGGGGGTTGGGGCAACACCCCCTGTCATACCCAAGGCAGGATCAATGGGGAGGTTATGGCTTTACCCCGTCACACACAGAGCAGGGCCCGTAGGGGGGGGGATTGGAGCGCCGTCCTGTATCACCCACAGAGCAGGGCCGATCAGGGGTTTGGGGCGCCTTCCCCTGTCACGAACAGAGCAGGGCACAGAGGGAGGTTGTGGCCGCGCCCCCTGTCACACACAGAGCCGCAGGAAGATCGGGGGTTTAGGCGCTACCCCCGTCACTCTGATCCCAGTGCCGGGAGGCCTCGCTGCTCCGCTGATCCTGGTGCTGGGAGGCATATTAGCCTTTTACTATATAGGATAGAGGCCTGGTGCACGGGTGGGGGCTGGCTGGTTTGCCCTGAAGGGTGTCCTGGATCAGGGTGGGGGTCCCGCTTGGGTGCCTGGCCAGCCTGGGTGAGGGGCTGATGGCTGTTTGCAGCTGGTCACACACCCTTCATGGTGGGGGTTGCCACTTGGGTGCCTGGCCAGTCTGGGTGAGGGGCTGAGGGGTGTTTTCAGGCTGGTGGGTGACTGAAGCTCCCTACCGCTCCTTTTTTTCTTTTCATTTTATTCTGGGCCAGCTGTAGCTCTAAGGCTTGGCTCCAATCTGAGGCCTCGGCTGCTGAAAACAGGTTTCTGGCATTTGTTTACCTACTGTATTTGAAAAAATGTTGCGGTCCGGCTGGCTGAAACCTGGCTGACTGAAAGGGGGTTTCTGGGGTTTTGTTTAGCTTCTATATTTGTTACAATGTTTCTTAGAGATCAGCTGAGAGGCCGGCAAGGCAGGTGGGGAACCTGGCTTCCTCTGTCACTGGAGCAAGCAAGCCTCCCTGTTTGCATCAGCTGCCTGGCTGCCGGCCGCCATTTTGGCTGGCAGTTAATTTGCATATCTCACTGATTAGCCAATGGGAAGGGTAGCATTCATACAGCTAATTACCATGTTTCTCTATTATTAGATAGGACTAGAGGCCCAGTGCACAAAAATTTGTGCACTCCGGGAGGGGGTGTCTCTGAGCCCAGCCTGTGCCCACTTGCAGTATGGGACCCCTCGGGAGATAATGACCTGCTGGCTTAGGCCTGCTCCCGGATGGCAGAGGGCAAACCCAATCCCTAGGTGCAGCCCCTGGTCAGGCTCAGAGCAGGGCCAATTGAGGGGTTGGGGTGCCTCCCCCTGTCACACTCAAGGCAGGATCGATGGGGAGGTTGTGGCAACACCCCCTGTCACGCACAGAGCAGGGCCAATCAGGGGGGTTGGGGCTCCGTACCCTGTCACACACAGAGCAGGGTCGATCAGGGGGTTGAGGAACTCACTCCTGTCACTCACAGAGTAGGGCCAATAGTGGAGTTGAGCGCACTGCCCCCTGTCACACACAGAGCAGGGCGAATCAGGGT
>NW_005882654.1:16702-17524 GCF_000147115.1 Myotis lucifugus | reverse complement strand
ATTTACTTGTAATTTAAGGGTTTTCACACGTTTCTAACAAGGCCAAGTAAAATCATGGTGTATTTTAAGAGTTCTTCCAACATGAGACACTTTTCTTAGATATATATACATGAATCTTGAGGATTCAAACTGTTTCATTCAAAATACTCTAGACAATTCAGCCAAAATAGTAAATGTGAACAGTTTTCTCTTGATTTGAAGGCTTCATACACAAATTCTGAGCTCTATAAATGGCAATTCTACATGTTTGAAAGAACATTCTTCAGAAAAAAGCCAAGTCAGGTCGCCAGTATTGTTACATTATCAGTAATCTTGTCATTTCACTGCTTTATACATCTAATCTCAGTGTTTGAACAGGGCCTTAACGAAAGTATGCCTGTATTTACTTGTAATTTAAGGGTTTTCACACGTTTCTAATAATTTCCATGTAAAATCATGGTGTATATTAAGAGTTCTTCCAACATGAGACACTTTTCTTAGATATATATACATGAATCTTGAGGATTCAAACTGTTTCATTCACAAACTCTAGCCAATTCAACCAAAATAGTAAATGTGAACAGTATTCTCTTTATTTAAAGGCTTCATACACAATTTCTGCGGTATATTAAGGGCAATTCTACATGTTTGAAAGAACTTTCTTCAGAAAAACGCCAAGTCAGGTAGCCAGAATTGTTACATTATCAGTAATCTTGTCATTTCACAGCTTTATACCTATAATCTCAGTGTTTGAACAGGGCCTTAACGAAAGTATGGCTGTATTTACTTGTATTTCAAGGGTTTTCACACGTTTCTAATCATTTCCATGTACCAATCATTGTG
>NW_005882654.1:7614-9647 GCF_000147115.1 Myotis lucifugus | reverse complement strand
TTAACGAAAGTATGCTGTATTACTGGTATTTCAAGGGTTTTCACACGTTTCTAATCATTCCCATGTACAATCATTGTGTATTTTAAGAGTTCTTCCAACATGAGACACTTTTCTAAGATATATATACATGAATCTTCAGGATTGAAACTGTTTCATTCACAAACTATAGCCAATTCAGCCAAAATAGTAAATGTGAACAGTTTTCTCTTGATTTAAAGGCTTCATACACAAATTCTGAGCTCTATAAATGGCAATTCTACATGTTTGAAAGAACATTCTTCAGAAAAAAGGCAAGTCAGGTAGCCAGTATTGTTACATTATCAGTAATCTTGTCATTTCACTGCTTTATACCTCTAATCTCAGTGTTTGAACAGGGCCTTAACGAAAGTATGCCTGTATTTACTTGTAATTTAAGGGTTTTCACAAGTTTCTAATCATTTCCATGTAAAATCATGGTGTATTTTAAGAGTTCTTCCAACATGAGACACTTTTCTTAGATATATATACATGAATCTTGAGGATTCAAACTGTTTCATTCACAAACTCTAGCCAATTCAACCAAAATAGTAAATGTGAACAGTATTCTCTTTATTTAAAGGCTTCATACACAATTTCTGCGGTATATTAAGGGCAATTCTACATGTTTGAAAGAACTTTCTTCAGAAAAACGCCAAGTCAGGTAGCCAGAATTGTTACATTATCAGTAATCTTGTCATTTCACAGCTTTATACCTATAATCTCAGTGTTTGAACAGGGCCTTAACGAAAGTATGCCTGTATTTACTTGTAATTTAAGGGTTTTCACACGTTTCTAATAATTTCCATGTAAAATCATGGTGTATTTTAAGAGTTCTTCCAACATGAGACACTTTTCTTAGATATATATACATGAATCTTCAGGATTACAACTGTTTCATTCAAAATACTCTAGACAATTCAGCCAAAATAGTAAATGTGAACAGTTTTCTCTTGATTTAAAGGCTTCATACAGAAATTCTGAGCTCTATAAATGGCAATTCTCCATGTTTGAAAGAACATTCTTCAGAAAAAAGCCAAATCAGGTCGCCAGTATTGTTACATTATCAGTAATCTTGTCATTTCACTGCTTTATACATCTAATCTCAGTGTTTGAACAGGGCCTTAACGAAAGTATGCCTGTATTTACTTGTAATTTAAGGGTTTTCACACGTTTCTAATCATTTCCATGTAAAATCATGGTGTATTTTAAGGAGTTCTTCCAACATGAGACACTTTTCTTAGATATATATACATGAATCTTGAGGGATTCAAACTGTTTCATTCACAAACTCTAGCCATTTCAGCCAAAATAGTAAATGTGAACAGTATTCTCTTTATTTAAAGGATTCATACACAATTTCTGCGGTATATTAAGGGCAATTCTACATGTTTGAAAGAACTTTCTTCAGAAAAACGCCAAGTCAGGTAGCCAGAATTGTTACATTATCAGTAATCTTGTCATTTCACAGCTTTATACCTATAATCTCAGTGTTTGAACAGGGCCTTAATGAAAGTATGGCTGTATTTACTTGTATTTCAAGGGTTTTAACACGTTTCTAATCATTCCCATGTACAATCATTGTGTATTTTAAGAGTTCTTCCAACATGAGACACTTTTCTTAGATATATATACATGAATCTTCGGGATTCAAACTGTTTCATTCAAAATACTCTAGCCAATTCCGCCAAAATAGTAAATGTGAACAGTTTTCTCTTGATTTAAAGGCTTCATACACAAATTCTGAGCTCTATAAATGGCAATTCTACATGTTTGAAAGAACATTCTTCAGAAAAAAGCCAAATCAGTTCGCCAGTATTGTTACATTATCAGTAATCTTGTCATTTCACTGCTTTCTACATCTAATCTCAGTGTTTGAACAGGGCCTTAACGAAAGTATGCCTTTATTTACTTGTAATTTAAAGGTTTTCACACGTTTCTAATAATTTCCATGTTAAATCATGGTGTATTTTAAGAGTTCTTCCAAACATGAGACACTTTTTCTTAGATATATATAC
>NW_005882654.1:0-1011 GCF_000147115.1 Myotis lucifugus | reverse complement strand
TGAAAAGAACTTTTCTCCAGAGATAACGCCAAATCTAGTTCACCAGGAAGTGTTCCATTTATCAATAAATCCTTGGCATTTTCACAGCCTGTATCCATATAATCCCAGAGTTTTAGAACAAGGGGCCTTTAACGAAAAGTATGGCTGTATTTACCTTGATGGTTGAAAGGGGTTTTCGAACGTTTTTCTATCATTCCCATGTACAATCATTGGGTATTTTAAGAGTTCTTCCCAAACATGAGACACCTTTTCTTAGATATATATACATGAATCTTCAGGATTAAACTGTTTCATTCAAAATACTCTAGCCAATTCAGCCAAAATAGTAAATGTGAACAGTTTTCTCTTGATTTAAAGGCTTCATACACAAATTCTGAGCTCTATAAATGGCAATTCTACATGTTTGAAAGAACATTCTTCAGAAAAAAGCCAAGTCAGGTAGCCAGTATTGTTACATTATCATTAATCTTGTCATTTCACTGCTTTATACATCTAATCTCAGTGTTTGAACAGGGCCTTAACGAAAGTATGCCTGTATTTACTTGTAATTTAAGGGTTTTCACACGTTTCTAATCATTTCCATGTAAAATCATGGTGTATTTTAAGAGTTCTTCCAACATGAGACACTTTTCTTAGATATATATACATGAATCTTGATGATTCAAACTGTTTCATTCACAAACTCTAGCCAATTCAACCAAAATAGTAAATGTGAACCGTATTCTCTTTATTTAAAGGCTTCATACAGAATTTCTGCAGTATATTAAGGGCAATTCTACATGTTTGAAAGAACTTTCTTCAGAAAAACGCCAAGTCAGGTAGCCAGAATTGTTACATTATCAGTACTCTTGTCATTTCACAGCTTTATACCTATAATCTCAGTGTTTGAACAGGGCCTTAACGAAAGTATGGCTGTATTTACTTGTATTTCAAGGGTTTTCACACGTTTCTAATCATTCCCATGTACAATCATTGTGTATTTTAAGAGTTCTTCCAACATGAGACACTTTT
>NW_005882653.1:0-3913 GCF_000147115.1 Myotis lucifugus | reverse complement strand
CCAACAGATCCCCCTTCTTTGTTTTTTAGGCGAAGTTCATGTTTCAGTGTCCGACAGTTTTTTATGTGTACATGTCATTAATAATATTTCAGTTCTGGATGGTGGACAAATGGTGGCAATGCAGGTCCGACCCTCTCTGGTTTGGTCCTGGGCAACCTGCAGCGACGCACAGCTGCTGACTGCTAGCATGATAAGGTGTTGTCACTATCTTCATTTCTGGACTGCTTCTCTTCTTGTTGTCTCACGGGGCCACTGCTATTTTGTGGCTGGAGCAGTCCTGATAATTCTCTTTTGTTGCAGGAATCCACATGGTCTTGGAGTTGTTTTCTGAAAATATATAAACGTATTCTCGACCAAAGGTTAATAAAGGAATCATATCTATAATTTAGACTTGGGATTCTTTTAATTTTTGTCCAAACGATTTTCCTTTGGCTTATTTGACACCATATGTGTCTTCATGGGTGTCTTGTTATTAGCATTATAAATGAAAAAATTTTTCTAGATGTAAATTAGTTACAGGATATTTTTCCTTATATGGTATTCTTCCACTATATTTCCACTATCCTTCCCCCTTTTTTTAAAATTTAATTATTACGAGGCTTTTGGAAATTATATAATGAAGTCTAGATAACTTTAAATTTTAATTTTTTGTACAAAAAATATGACTGCTTTAGGTTATTGTATGTTAAGCAATTTTTCCATGAAATGATAATTTTGGTTAATACTTCTTGAATAATTTTAATTAATCTGAAAATTTGACTACTATTTTATTGTCAAATTTAATATTTTAATAACAATCTTAGTTTATATTGTAAATATTAATGGAAAGGATTATTTTGTATTCTTGAGAAGGCCCTGAGCATTCTTGGTGTTAAGCTGGATTTAGATATAAGGTAGTTGCTGTTAGCCAAGTCTCTGTTTTCTGGGTATTGATCTTGGCTGGGCTAAGTCTCTTTCTGTTATCTGGGTCCCGATCTGAGCTGGGCATGGGAATCGCAGCAGCCATGGGGGCAGGAGACCTCCCTCAGAAGGGGCGAGTGTTCAAGCCCCTGCATAGTTGGGGGGGTGAGGATCTCTGCCCCACCTCTGTTGACCCCCAAGTTCTCCCCTGAGGCCCCCCTGCGGCTGTGCCTGTTTTAGGTCGCCCCTCCCAGAGGGGTCTTACCCGTCATTGACTACCAGCCATCCTCCGGGGCCAAGCAGGGTGATGTGAGGTTTAGTTCTGTCTCCTTGGTAGTGTATGCCCCTGTGGCCTCCATGCCCAGTAACTGCCTTGGGATCCCCTCGCCTGCTGGCAGGCCCCCGGCATTGATCATGGGGAACCCAGGTTTGTTCTCCAGAGAGGGCCCAGCTTATGCTATTGGGCAAGAGACAGATCTATGGTACCAGCCACCATGAGGCTTCAACCTCAGTATGAACAGAGAGCTTAGGCAACAGTTGTAGGTAATTGGAAGAGAGACCCCCTTGGAAAAAAGGTCAATGGAGGTTAATATAGAATGCTTAAGTGCCTTCCCAGGGGGCCTTCCACACAGTGGAAGGGATAAAATCCTTTCATGTTCTTATTAAATTGCTGCCAAACAAATAGTTTGTAAGTTTGTTTGGAATAAATGTATAATATGCTGTTGTAAAATATTAAAAATTATTAACGAGCTTTTGTTATTTTAAATTATATCTTAAAATTCTACTGTTGTATTTTAAGAAATATTAAATAAGATAACTTGTTTTTCCCTTTCTTAGAGGCAAAAACTTAAAATATATATTTATTAATATTTATTTGATAAAGCTTTCTATGTGATTTCAAGTATATTAAATTGGTTTTATTAAAAAATCCTTTAAGAAAAGAGAATAAACTTTTGAAAACATTTCAGGGCCCATGAAATGTCCTAAAGTCATTCCTTGATTATAGTTTTGAAATCTAACTTAAAAGACTATTAAATATATATGTGTATATATAATTTAAAGATTATATACTTTTTATAATTATTAAGAGATATTAATAAAATTAAAAACTGATCTTTGTATATAAAATTTTTTGTTAGGATTATAGAATTTATCCTCTTTTTTCAATTAGATAAATGTTGAAATTTTATAATAATTATATGATTTCTCCCAATTTATTTAACCAGAACTTTAAACTTTTAGCTGGCAAGTTAAACATTCAGCATTTCTCAATCAGTAACATTTTTAAGAATAAACTTTAAAAATACATGACATAATCAATTGATTTAATTCTGTCCTTTAGATTTTTCGTAAGGGAAATTTAGATTAATATTTTAGCATTTTGTTATTTCAGAATATCTAATTTAAGTTAGCTAACTCCTAAGCCTTGGGGTGCCATTGACTGAAAACAGGTAACCATTAAGATGTAAATTAGTTACATTCTTTCTACTAAGGATGGGAAACTGAGAAGCAAGCCTCTTTTTAAAAGTTGTCACTGGCAGGAAATTTTTGGCCTACCTGCTCTGTTGGGGGAAGGGAGGCTAGCCCTTCCTCTATTAGAAATTGCTTTGGGAAGCCAGCCTTAAATAGAGGGGGTAGTCGTCTTTTACCTGGGCTACTTAGATTTTTATAATTAATATATTTTAATAATTCTTGAGATTTAGATCCAATTCATTATTTTAAGGCATATTCTTTAGCAAATTTTTGTAACAGAGACAATTTTACTGAATTTCCTTTTTGGCCTTGAGGTTAACTTTTTAATATTTTTTATTAGTATTTAAAAACTGTTCTTTATTATGGAAATGCCAATCCTGCAGCTAAAATCTAGCCAGCATCTTTTTTCCTTTGGGTCAAATTTTGCTATTTTTCTTAGGAAATAATTAGTCTTGGGTTTTATTTTGTATATTTGCAAAGAGATTTCAGCTTAAAACTCTATCTAAATGTCCAAAATCAGACAATGCGCGCCTCAGTTCCAAGCTAGTTTTCTCTTTACACGTGTACAGAAATCCCAGACATATTTTTAAATTTCAGATCCGGTGGCATTTGCTGTAGCTGTATCAGAAATGCAAGGAAATCATCATTTCTTCTCTATGTGGGAGGTTTTAAATCTAATGGTATTTTGTTTATTTTAATAAGCAATGGCAGCACCCAGGGCAGATAGAATGTCTCATCTCTATGGATCCAAGGTCCAGCCCGGTACTTCCAGGGGTTGCTCGGAATAGCTCTTATATCTATTTTGCTTTCTGTGGCAGGCTGGATACTGTGCAGCCTGCTGGCCTTGAGACGGCATAGGGACAGGAGGGTAAATAGACAATGCCCCTGTTATTTGCCATGGCTGGGCTGGCCCCTTTTGGTAGTTTCCCGACTGGTGTCGAAGCAAAGAATTTCCCTGGATATCTGTCTTAGATTTACACTCATTTGCCCAATGTTTTCCTTTTTTACATTTAGGGCACAGTCCAGGTTGTTTGGGACCTCTGCCATTTCCTTTATTAACCCCTTTATTAGAAGGACACTGTTTTGCTATGTGTCCTGTTCCTCCACAAGTGTAACACTTGTATGTTGGACTTTTCCCTGTGCTAAATTGTTGCTGAAGAATTCCTTCAATGGTGGTTCCCTTTAATGCAGCTGCAATGGCAACTCCTTGTATATATGAGGGACCAATATCTGCACAAACGCGGATATAATCTGAGAGAGTCCCCTGTCTTTGATAGGGCCGCAGTGCAGCTTGGCAGGCAGTGTTGGCGTTTTCATATGCCAACTGTTTAACTATTAACATTCCAGCCTCTCCATCCACCACTACTCGGCCAACAGCCTGTAATAGCCGAGAGACAAAATCCTGATACTTTTCATCTGGCCCTTGAATAATTTTTGAGAGCTCCTCTGTTTTCTGACCAGAGGTGGGTAACTTTTTCCAGGCTCTAATCCCAGCTCCATTAATCTGTCCATAAGCTTCCTGGGGGTATTGAATTTGATT
>NW_005882652.1:0-3917 GCF_000147115.1 Myotis lucifugus | reverse complement strand
TCAGTGAAACAGTGGGATAGTTGGGGCGACTGTAGAGGAGGAATGTGCACTTTGGGTGCCAGCACCCATGAGCGAAGGCTGCCCTGACTGAGCCTTGCTTGCTTGGGGCCTAGCTCACTCCTGCCGGGCAGCAGGTGACAGGACGTGTTTTTCCGAGTAAATGAGAGAAAACTTTGATTTTCTTGCTGCCCACGAAGGTGAAAAACGTTGTCATTTGCTCCTCGCCGAAAAGGGGGTTGCCGATGGAGCAGGTCACGTTCCCAGCAGAGCTGTTTGTGACCTGAAGGAACGCCTCCACGCGGAACAGCCCATCGCTGCCTTGAGCCAGCACCTCGGAAAACGAGGGCACTGTCCTCCCTTCCAAGTCCCTCCACTGCACGCGGGGCTGTGGGAACCACCCTTCCGAAGAGCACATCAGCCGCATTTCTCCGTCCGCCAGGCCCTCCATGGTGATCCGCGGGGAAGAGCCCAGACCTGGGGAATAGGGACCAGGACACCAAACCTTCAGTCTCTGCAAGTGGCAATAGGAGCAGTGAGATCACCGAGAGGACGGGAGACTGAGTGGGCAGGGCAAAGCTTCCGGGGGAATTATCCTCCACTGAGGGTGAGACTGCCCGGAGTGGTTTGCTTTTGTTTCATTTTGTTGGCTTATTTATTTTATTTTTTTGTATTTCTAAAATTATCCTAGGACTTATTAAAGGATGCAATAAATTTCAAATCCAATCTTTTTTCTTCTCTACCTGACAACAAAGTTATTTTGACCAGGGCATAAAGCACATGACCAGGAAGTGAGTCAATAAGCAAGAGAATATAGTTTCCAAGATCAAAATCTTATAGAGTGCCTCCAAAAATGTATACACACACTTTGAAGAGTTATAAAGGTAGTGTTTGTTAAAATACATTCATTTTCAAAATTGAGCTGTCACCTGTTCAAGTGTGTACACATTTTGGGGGGGGGCACCCTGTCTGTATGTCCAGTGGCAGAAAGTGATGGAGGCCATTCAACTTCTCCACATGTACTCCTGTGGATATTCCCTAAATGTGTTTATTAATTTAGACACAAAATCAATGGGAGAACCACGTACAGCATCCAAGATGTTGGCCTATGTCTTCCATGGCATTTTCTAGCTTTGGAAAATCCATTTCATTCACAGGTATAGACAGTGGCAAATTATGAGGCAGGCAACAATTTTCTCTTTCCTCCTCCAGCCTGCCAATTCTGTCAGTATTTACTATTTTTGTTTATATGTGGATCTAGTTTAATCTTTGAATCATTACACTTCCCAGTAAAAACACAAAAACAAAATTTTAATAACACTCTGTGAATAGTAGGCTGTGTAAAATTATGGCAAAAAATTCTCACATTTCACTAAATGGATGGTCACTTTATGGAGATCCTAAGAAGGGTACAAATTCTGTAGCCAAGGAATTAAATCTGGTCCATTTGAGTTTGTGGACTTTAAGTATCTATGGCAGTTACTGCACATCAAAGGGTTCATTATGAATTTGATGAGTGAATGACATTAAGAAAATTTCAGATGCCGGGGAAATTTCCCAGAACTACCATGTTAAAGCAGTAGGAACCAAACATCTATCTAGAACCCTTACCTACTATCTTCACATCCAAGGTGTTCTCCTGGTAGACACCGTCTTTTTCAAAAAGGCACCGGTACTGCCCATCGTCTGAAGTCCTGGCATTGTGTATCTGCAGGGTCAGCCTCCCCTCGCTGATGGCGTCAGTCACCAGCACTGTCCTCCCTCTATATTCTGCCATCTGCTCTGCAGACACGTGGTCCCCATCCATATACACATAAACAGCAGGGTAACGGTGGGCTCGGACCCACCTCACCTCCATACTCTGTGCATTGGCCTCGGGGGACAGGCAACAGGTTAACTGTATGTCTTCTCCCACTCTGACAAGAAGGGGCTGGGAAGGTCCAATCACTTTTAAGGAAGCTATTAAATACAACAGGAAAAAAAAACACACAACAAAAGACTCAAAATGGAGCAAAAATAACTGTCATCGGCAAGAACATCTCAAGTGGGGTTTAGGTCCCACCAGCACCCCAGGGGAGCTCGAAGCTCAAGGTCACCCTTTGGAGAGGAGGGTGTTTGGTGTGATCAGGATAGAGGTTGTCCTTCTCAAGGCCGAACCATCCCATCATGTATGTCAGTCTGAAAAATTCACTAACGAAGCCCTCACTTGCCCCTAACTACAATTGTATTCAGGTTACAGCCAATAAGATCATTTTGCAATTAAAACTTCTAGAATACAATTAATACTTTATCCTTTCAAATTTGCATGACCTTAACAACTCTTAATCGGTGTATGCCTCAGTTTCTTAAACTATAAAACAAATATATCCCTACAAACTCATGAGGTTGTTCTGGAGTCAACAAAATAATAGGTGCAAAGCTCTTGGATGGCCATCAGTGTGAGTGGAGGCACGCAGCCTGAGGCTGACGGCACTGGAGCAAACCCCACCCTCCGCCTTGACGAGGGGGGCATGGAAGGTAGTTTCAGGTGGATTGTAGTAATCAAATGTGAAGAAACCTTCTCCCAGTTCAATTTCATTAAACCTTAGAAGTCAGATCCAGCCATCATATTTCATTGCCCAAGGTGCACATGTGTGGGGCTCTAAACACACCGAGTTCAATGTCCCCAGATGATTTTGAGAAAAATAAGATCAAGAATGGGGGAGGTTGGCAAATACAGAATGCAACAGGAAGATGAAGCCACAGGCGGAGTCTGATCTTGGAGAATGGAGGGTCCCTGGACGGCTCTCCTGGCTCTGAGCTGTCACACCTCCAGCTCCCCGGCCCTGGCCACGCCAGCTTTGCTCTATTCTAAATGGAGAGTCATCCTTTCCTATCAAATGGTCAGAAAGCTTCCACATATGTTGTGATCATTTATATTAGAAAGACAGGCATAGATTTGCATATCATCTGAATGGGGCTCAACAAAGGCAAAAATATTCTCATTATGTAATTATTCAAAATCTGCTAGGTACTTTTCGAGCGAGAAAAATCACTGTTGACACAGTTCTAATTTTCAGATTATTTCCTTCTGTTCTAGCTAAAATTAAATTCCCACTTATTTCCAGCATTTTGTTTGGTTGGCCCTTCAATTTTGCCTAAAACAGTATGTATCTGTTGAAATATAAAATATGTATCCATTCCGTGTGTATCTGTTAAAGGCTAAAAACAAATGCAAGAGTCAAAAAGTAAACAAATAATTACTAGAATTAGTGGGGTGATCACAAGTGTAAGGTATATAAATGTTGAATCACTATACTGTACACTGGAAACTAATATAACCAGGATAAGATTGTATACCAACTATGATTTCAATTTTTATAATGAAAAAATGATGTAGGGATTAGCTTGCTGCTATTCCTCCACCTGTGTGTCTGACAGTAAATTACTCAGTAAAACCGACCATTTCCTCATCTCTGCTACCATCTTGAGGATTTCCCAGGTGCATGGCCCGTGGTGCATGTCAAACTGGATCACCTTGCCAGGCACCGGTTAATTAAGAGCTAAAACTGATGTTAATGGAAACTGAAGAAAGCATAATGTAAGTTTGGAATCAGGTGTGTTATAGATACATGAAACTCCTGTCCTTCCAGAATCCAAGTGAAAATCGAGTTTAAAGTCCCGCGGAGCCCTGCAGGCCTGTCAGGAACTGATGCTCCACCAGGGAAAGAACTTGAGGGCAGCTCTACACACCCTTCCCATACAGCTGTGTGCACAGCACCCCACCCCCAGTACATGCTCACACTTCCTGTTTTGTTTTAGTTTTGAGAATTGGACGCATGCTCCTGAAATGCCTTCGGAATATTCACTGAAAAATTAAAACCTTTCTGGAGTGTGAAGCCCACCAACTTACACACTTATTCCCTGAAACCTGACCATCT
>NW_005882651.1:2870-4023 GCF_000147115.1 Myotis lucifugus | reverse complement strand
GCTTGTTTAGACCAAGTTAGTGGCCTTTTAGGCTTCCTCTACGTCAGGGGTTCTCAACCTTCCTAATGCCGGGACCCTTTAATATAGTTCCTCATGTTGTGGTGACCCCCAACCATAAAATTATGTTCGTTGCTACTTCATAACTGTAATTTTGCTACTGTTATGAATCGTAATGTAAATATCTGATATGCAGGATGTATTTTCATTGTTACAAATTGAACATAATTAAAGCATAGCGATTCATCACAAAAACAATATGTAATTCTATATGTGTTTTCCGATGGTCTTAGGCGACCCCTGTGAAAGGGTCATTCGACCCCCAAAGGGGTTGCGACCCACAGGTTGAGAACCGCTGCTCTACGTGAATAGAAGTTCACTTTTTAAATAACAAGAATTATATGTCACTGGGGGGCATCGGGATTGTAGAGGTGCCTAGGTGGGGCGTGTCCAAAGAAAGGTTGGGAACCACTGGTCTAGAGGGTTCTGCCCCCAAGAGCCTGCAGGGGCTTCCCCGGTAAGAAGCCGGGTGTGGACTTACCCACTCGTGCGCCTTCTCTGGCGCTCAGCCCAGTGTCATCAGTGCTCACGTGATGACCATCTCTGTCTCGTCCCTGTCTGCGCTCGGTGTCAGCAGGACTCTGGTCCCACATAGGCACGCAGCCAACTTCTGTTGATGAACGGAATGAATGTTAAGCAAACGGTAAAGTCAGAGCATGGCTCACGCCAGACTGTGGACTGTGGGAAGGACCCCGAGGTGGCCGCGTGCCCGGCCCTGGGGCTCCCGTTCACCACCCGCTGCCCTGAGGACTCGGAAGCAGGTGGGCGCCCGGCTGAGAGTGCTGGCCGGCTTCGCCCCAGACTCTGAATCTCTAAGACGGAAGCCACTGATGGGTGAGGAGGAGCTGCGATCCAGCAGGCAGGAGAGAGCAGACGCGGAGGGCCTCCAGGAGGGGACCCCGCCACGCTGGGGGGGGGAGGAGTCAGACCCGTGTCCTGTCGGTGTGGTGTCTGCAGCAGCAGTGCCCGCCAGGCTGTGGCCACACGCTGACTCGCTGACTCGCTGATTCGTGAGGGTGAGTGCGGCACTGGGCTGGAGGCAGCACAGGGAGCCTTCCTAGGGGAGTCACTCCGGGAAGTGGGGGCCTGAAGCCTT
>NW_005882651.1:0-2770 GCF_000147115.1 Myotis lucifugus | reverse complement strand
TGGACCGTGCAGCCGAGCCCACCACTTCCAGGGCGAAGGAAGCTGGCGTCGTTTGCTGAGGCCTGACCCGCAGGACTCTTCCTGGCGCTGGGCGGCCGCGCTGAGCTGGGGTGGGCTCTGCTGACAGAGGAGCCGCAGGTGAAGGGCCCCAGGTGCGGGCAGTTGGGATCTGTTAGGTCAGGTGCTCGGGACGGTGAGGCCCCCGGGGATGTGGGAGGGGCGGCCGGCAGCACCGGCTGCTCCCCACCTGAGAGTAGAGGGCCCCCACTCCCTGGCAGGGGCCGGGTACCCCCTGGCCCCTCTGAGCAGTGGGGGGGGGGTCAGATGCACCTGGAAGAAGCGCCTTGGGCAGCCCCTCTGACCTGCCTGCATCCCGGAGGGCCTGCCGACCCCGGGAGCGGTGTGGGCCGCCCGTGAGAGAAACCCCGGAGGAGCTGCGGTCAGGACACCTGCGTGACCTCCAAGTCAGAGACCAGGTAGGTGTGGTCGTTCCCCTGAGGGCCAGGGGGGTGAGCAGTGTCCCCTCAAATGAGGTCCGTCTAGAACAGCGGTTCTCAACCTGTGGGTCGCGACCCCTTTGGCGGTCGAACGACCCTTTCACAGGGGTCGCCTAAGACGATCCTGCATCTCAGATATTTACATGATGATTCATAACAGTAGCAACATTACAGTGATGAAGTAGCAACGAAAATAAATTTATGGTTGGGTCACAACATGAGGAACTGTATTTAAGGGGCCAGAAGGTTGAGAACCCACTGAGCTAGAACCTCAGAAAGTGCCCTTCACACACTGGACATAGGGTCACGGTTTGAGGGTCATGCAGATGTGATGAGGGGACGCTGAGACCATCCTGGAACACAGTGGCCCTAAATCTAGCGGCTGGTGTCCCAAAGAGAAGGGGCTCCCAGAGGCGGGGAAGGTATCTTCCCAGACCCGCAGAGGGAGCGGCCCCAGGACACCTGGACCCGGCCTCCGGGCCTGAACGGTTGTGAGAGATGAAGTCCCTGTTGTTTTAAGCCTCCCGGTTTGTGGTCACCTGTGATGGCAGCCACAGGACACTAACCAGACCCCCAGGCGCCTCCTCGTCCTTAGCCCCAGGCAGGCCAGGGCACAGACACCCCCTGCTCCCGGACCCCAAGCCAACGGCGATGAGAACAGTGTGCAAAACGCATCAACGTTCCCCTCCATTTTAGGAAAACAAAGCATAGCATTTCCAGGGCGCCCGAGATTAGGGCGAGGGGAGGCCGCCACAGGTGGGCGCCCCGTGTCAGGCCCCGGAGGGGAGGCGTGCTCACCTGGCCCTCCCCGCTGTGTCCCTGGGTCCCGGATCGGCGTCACCCCTGACCTTGGGGGCAGCGCAGAGCCCCAACCCGCGTGCGAGTGCCACCGTGTCAGCCGCCCCACATTAATATTTGATGATGTTGAATCGCTTTCTTCTGAGGCCGAGGAAAAGAGGCCACTCCACGTGGGTAATAAGATACGCGGGGCTGTGCGGCGAGCTCTCGGCTGACCAGGCCTGAGGAGGTCGACGCTGCCGTGAATAATTCATCCGCCTGCAATGATTTCTCCAGCTCTGCTCCCTGCTGACTGGGGAGAGCTTGGCTCCCCATCCCTGGCAGTCCAGCCGAGCTCTCAGTCACTCCTGGTCACACCAACTTGAGTGTGAGGGGCACACGCTCCCCTTTGCCGGGTGATCTAGGTCTTGGGCCTCAGTTTCCCCAGCTTCCCCAGCAGAGGAGCTATATTCCCTCCCCCTGGCCCTGTCCCCTGGCCCCTACAGGGGGTGCAGAGAGGCGGGGCAGTATGGCATGGGACCTGGAGTGTGAACCACCCGTGTGCTGTGTGACCCTGAGCAAATGTCTTGACCTCTCTGGGCCTTGATCTTGTTCTGTAATATGGAGTCAGGAGCAGTTCCTGCCTGGCCTCGCTCCCTGGGTTTTATTTCTGCTACTTTGATTAAACATCTCTGAGTATCTTCCCAGTCCAGGGCACAGGTCAGCTGTCCTCAATCTTTTCAACCTTAGCTGGGCCAGATGCTGTGGTCCTCCTGGAGGGGGCAGTATCCCAGTGGGGGGGCGGTGGAGGGGCAGAGGACCGAACAGGGCACAGAGGTCTGCACAGTGAGCCTGGGAGGGTCTGAGAGGCTTTCTGGGAAGGCAACGGAAATCCTGGCTGCAGGAATAAAACAGGCAGCAGGTGATAAGGATAATGACAACAATGATGATACAAGAAAGCGGTGCAACACCATATAAATCGAGAGGAAAACTGCCCTGCGCCCCCTCCACTCCTCCCTGTACCCCCTCCGTTCCTCCCTGAGCCCCCTCCATTCCTCCGTTCCCCCAGAGGTAACCTTTTCATGCCTTTGATAAAAACCCTCCAGGGCATCTACTGACTTCAAATAACATCCCGCCAGCCCGCAGGGTCACACACCTCTGCCCCTGCCTTGCTCAGACCTCCCGCCACTTCCTCCTCTTGTCTTGCGCCACCTGGTCCTCTTTCTATTGCACAAAAATGCCAAATCGATGCTCACCCCAGGGCCTTTGCAGCGGCCACTTCTGCACCTGGAGTGACCTCTCCCTGCCCCTACCTCTCCTGGAGCTTCTGTCTCAGAACAAACATCCTCTCCTCGAAGAGGCCTCCCCCCCACCCCCAACACTCCCAGCGGGCACTCAGTCCTCGGATCCTCTGAGGGTGAAATCAGCCTTTGAACCCACCTCCCAGCACTGACTGCTCTGCTGGGCCCTCGTGCATCTGCACCTGGGCCTGGGAA
>NW_005882650.1:0-3990 GCF_000147115.1 Myotis lucifugus | reverse complement strand
GCCTCCCATATATGCCCCAACTGGGAATAAAACTCATTCAACCTAGGTGTGTGCCCTGATTGGGAATTGAACCTGCAACTTTTTGGTGTACAAGATAATGCTCCAATCAACTGGCCAAGGCTAGTAAATAATGTATTTATCATGCTATTTCCTGATAAGCAAGGTGATAGAATCCATTTCTTACATACTTTATTGAGGGTAATTACTCTTTCCTGCTTCATAGACAGGATGGCTCTTCAAATGAATCAAGATAAATTAAGGTTATTAAATACTAATAATAGTCATAACAACTATCCTATCTAATAAAGAGGGAATATGCTAATTGACCCTCATGTCGTTGCAAAGATGGCAGCACCCACAGCCAATAAGGAGGGAATATGCTAATTGACTGCCCCGCCCTCAAAGATGGCAGCACCCACAGCCACAAGATGGCTGGCAGGGGAGGGCAGTTGTGGGTGATTAGGCCTGCAGCGGAGGGCAGTTAGGGGCAACCGGGCCGACAGGGGAGCAGTTAGTTTCTGTGCTTTTGTGGGAACTACAAATGTTCCAGGGGAGAAAGCAAGATCAAGAGCAGCTTGCTCTTTCAGAGAATTCAAAGCCCATTCAGCTAAAGATGTGACCATTACCATTTTGGCTTCCTCAGTGTGCCTTGGATGGCCCACAGGGATCAGGCCTAAACCAGCAGTCAGACAACCCCTGAGGGGTCCCAGATTGGAGAGGGTGCAGGCTGGCCTGAGGGACACCCCCCAGTGCATAAATTTCATGCACTGGGCCTCTAGTCTCTCTCTCTATAAAAACCTAAGCGACCATTATGACTGAATGACCAGAATGACCGGTTGACCAGTCACTATGATGTGCACTGACCACCAGGGGGCAGATTCTCAATGCAGGAGCTGCCCCTTCGTAGTCAGTGCACTCCCACAGCCAATCTCCCATGGCCGGCCAACTGCCCGCAGTCCCTCTCCCTGGCTGGCTGGCCCCCATGGGCTGCTGGTGCTAAGCCATTTGTAGATTGCCTGCTTCTGGGTTGGGGTTTCGTATGTAGCAGAGCAGCTCCCTTGCTGCAATCTATTGAAAATCAGCCCTCAACACAAGGGTTTGTCTCACTCCCATCCTCTCCCTTTCCTGGGGGTTGCCTGCCCACCACAGTGGTGGTGCGGCAATGAGGGAAGGAGGAGGGGGGAAGGTGGGGAACCACATTGTGGTGGGACAGCATTGGAGTCTGGTGTCCATTCCTTTTGTGCCCTGCCTGGTGACCGTTGCCTCCTTTCCCAACCCTGCAGGGGCCTTTGGGCCCAGCACTGGGACAGGAAACCATGGGTGGGTGGCGGTGGACTCGGCCCCTTTCCCAGGGGTGATGAGGGCCGGCTCCCTCCTCAGAATCGGCAGCCAACCTCCTGCAATCCCTCTCCCTGCGGCCAACCTCCCATGGTTCCTTCCTCCCCCCCCCCTCCCCCGCAGGAATTCATGCACTGGGCCTCTAGTATGGTAATAATAATAGTAACAAGCAGCAGCAGCAATAGCAGGAAGCTCAGGCCAAAGTGGAAATTACGTTTCTAGAGGCTCCTGTTCTCCACTGTGTGACCTTAAAATGAGAAACATTTCTCAAGCTTCTAAGACACCAGAGCATGGAGCACAGTGCATACTCAAGTAAGCTACCACGTTAGTGGTGGCCTTTGGGGGTTTAAATCGTATTCTTGTGACCCCAGGAAGCTGACCAGGGAGAAAAGGGAGAAAAGAAGTACAGGATATTTATCTCTATGTTTTGGAAATGCTTTTGATCAGCAGAGCTGGAACAAGTTTCTGTGCTTTTGTGGGAACTACAAATGTTCCAGGGGAGGAAGCAAGATCAAGAGCAGCTTGCTCTTTCAGGGACTTCAAAGCCCATTCATCTAAAGATGTGGCCATTACCATTTTGGCTTCCTCACTGTGCCTTGGATGGCCCTGAACTTTTCAAGAGGAGAGCCTTGCTGGGTCGGCGCCAGCTTGAACAGATTCCTTGGAGTGCAGTGTCCCAGAAAATCTGCCCTTCCCTGCCTGTGCTCTGGGGTTACAGCCCCATTCCAGGAGTGATCCTTGTACCTACTGGACTACCCATCTGCCTCTCTCCCAGGTGTGGAGAACTGTACATGTAAAACAAGGCTGGGCCATCTTTACCAGGCTTCAGGTCTTCCCTGATCTCAGTAGTCTGTCTCTTTGCTGGTACCAAGTGATGAGTGTGAAAATAAGAATAAGAATAAGAATAAGAATAAGAATAAGAATAAGAATAAGAATAAGAATAAGAAGAAGGAGAAGGAGAAGGAGAAGGAGAAGGAGAAGGAGAAGGAGAAGGAGAAGGAGAAGGAGAAGAAGAGACAAGCAATGAACTAAATGAACAAAAACAATGTAAGAGCTGTGTGTTCCATTACCCAATCCTATTATGAGCACCAGTCTAGCAGTAACAGGAAGTCGTCCTTTTGTCTGTAAGTCAAGCCATTGGAGTAAGATTTGTACAGTGAGTCTAGATTTCTTCTAGGCATAAGATACATAACTTTTTCTAATCCAAAACAAAAACAAAAACTGAAACAGAACTCAAAGACCCTCATGCTGAAGCCCCCCTAATCCTGCTCCGGCACCCGATGCTGGTAAAGCTTCATGCTGCAGACCTGCATCTTGTTTCCTGTTGGGTCCTCAGGTCTAAAAATATCTATGGAATGAATGACTAAATCAGGACCCTGATGGTTTGGTCTGTCACCAATTATGTGATCTTGATAAATTTTCTATTGTCAAATTCTCAATTTCTCCATTATCGAGCGTTTTAGCCAAACCCTGCAAATCACTCAGAGGACTGTCATAAATGTTAATCCCAAGATAAGGGAATTCTGGGACGTATCTTGGAGCACCTCTGGCACTATGTTCAGTAAGTGGGAACTCTTTCTTTTGAATTGGATGTACTCTGGTTACCGCATCACCCTGACAGCTGAGTTGACTTTTATGTGCTTCCGTAGTGAAGATAATAATACTGACATTCTGAATTTCCACCTCTGTCAAGTGAGGAGTAGGAGCAAGTTCATCTTTGAGGAAGGCCTTTTATAACTCTATAATTTTGTTCTATTCCACTTTCTGGAACTAGTCTCAGAACAAAATGTGAGAGAAATTATACTGTACTGTGAACATACAAAATGACAGTGATATTGCATTTCTTTAAATGTTTACATCCTTTTCTGTTTCCTCTGCTTTTAACTGTCTTGAGTAGTTTAAGCTTTCCTTATACAGAATGAACTCATGAAATTTTATTCAAAGCAAGTTCGAAAAGTCACATGACACCAAACAATTCTCATTTAAATATTTACTTTAGAATTCTGAATGACATGGCTCTTTCAGATGAAAAACAAGTACTAATAAAAAATGCTTTGAAACTTTTATTTAAATACCTAAGATTTATATTCTATGGCTCAGCTTTCAAAGTATGGGTGTTTATGAACCACCAGAGTTCCAAATAATTGAAAAAGTGGCCCAGGAGCATTAAAGGGAGAATAAATAAAAAGAAGCACAAAAAGTAACATATTTCAAACCTACTGATTGATCATCTTTCATTCTTTTAACAAACATTCCATTACTATCTTGTGTGTGTCAGAAACTATGGTAGGAGTTTGGGATCACAGTCCTCTACTTCCCAGGCTCCTTGTGTATGTACGAAAGCAACACTGGATTTAGTGCCTTGGAGTTCAGTCTTGGCCTCTGCCACTAGCCTGATGATGGATGACCTTGGGCAAGTCACTTTCAGTTTTGGGGCTTCTTCTATAGAACAGTAATAGATAAGAGATTTGGCACTAATGCTGTTTGATTTTAAATTTATCTCTCTCAAATACAATGATAGCATATAACTAAAAGACAGTGTTTAGGTTAAAAAACACACACAAAGTAAGTCATTCTAGAAATTCTAGAAGTCATATACATTTCTATTACAAAATTCATCTATATAATAAAAGCCTAAGCGACCATTACGGC
>NW_005882649.1:0-3991 GCF_000147115.1 Myotis lucifugus | reverse complement strand
GGATCTGCTGCGTTGATTTAAAGGCACACAATACAACACAACAAGGCACAACGTACCAGGCACTGAACACAAATGTATTTACGGTATTACTAACCCCAAATAAAGGTGGCCACCCGAGCTAAGAGAGTTAGGGGATAAGGAAGAAAGAAGAGAAAAAGATAGAAGAGAAAACAGAGAAGGAAAAAAAGGAGTGCAAGAATGAAATTGGAAAAAGGGAGGGGAAAAAAGTAAGAGAAAAAAGAGAATGAAGTAGAAGAGGGGAGGAGACTATTTATATGAGGAGAAAACTCTGATAGAACTGCCACTAATCCCAAGAAATTCCAGCAACGGATCCCTGGAGATCAATACAAACTACAAACAACCGATAATATCAAGCAAGGCAAGGGAAAACAGAAGCACCAAAAATACCCAGGGGGTGAGGGGTGGGAAACAGAAAAATAAAAAGAAAAGGCAGAACAACCTCACAAACAATCCTAAAAAAAACCCCAATATACTCAACAATCAAGCAAACAACAACAAAACAATAGAGAGAGAAAAGAAGAGAGAAAAAAAATTTGGATAGTGAAGAAAGATAAGGGAGAGGTGTATAAGGATTTAGAGCAGGGTATTGGAAATAGGATATATAAGTAGGGTGAAATTTTGACAGGTGGTAAAAAGAATAGGGAAAATCTAAAGCAGGAATAGGGTAAGAGAAACAGGACAACAAAAGGGGAAAAGTGGGGAAGAGGGTTTTAGCACAGAGGCAAAATTGAGGTAGAGAAAAATGATGCTAAAGGAATGATGAAAATAGAATGGAGAACACTAGTCCCAAAATAAAATAAAGACAAAATAAAATGACACTTTAAAAAATGGTAAAATGGTAGCAGTAATAATACTGGTTAAAAATAAAAATGTAATTAAAAGGGTAAAATCAGGTGATGAAAAAAGAAAAAAAATCATTTCTTAGTTAAAAGGTGAAAAAATAATAAAAAATAATTAAAAATGTGCAGTAATGAAGGTGATTCAGATCTACTCTTCTTTTTGGCACGCCAGGTATTCAGGAGAATGTTGAATTTCCCTCCTATACACTGTTCCTCCGTGTTGTAAGCCACAGTCCTGATTTTAAGGCAGGCCGTATTGGTTCCCCAGACTGCCTTTATCTGTGTTTACAGAAGAGTCAGTTCGTGGCTCTGCCTCTGGGTGGCAGTGTGTCTGGATTGACCTCCGAGCCTATAAGTCCTCTCTGACCAGGAGTTCTCTATTGTACCTGAAACTGGCTTTTGAAAGTCCTCTGCCCAGAGCTGGTTCCCCAGTCCTCACTCCCCTCTCTGTTTCCCAAGCTCCCCAAAAACAACCTTCCCCTTCATGCTCTGAGAGTGATCCCAACTGGGTAATTCCATGCACTGGGTTTAACAATCAAACG
This sequence comes from Myotis lucifugus, assembly GCF_000147115.1. Taxonomy (NCBI): domain Eukaryota; kingdom Metazoa; phylum Chordata; class Mammalia; order Chiroptera; family Vespertilionidae; genus Myotis; species Myotis lucifugus. The sequence continues at coordinate 2,589 of NW_005882649.1, read as the reverse complement.
CACAGATTTAAGAGGAAGTGTGTAAACAAGAGCCTGTGAAGCTGTGCGAACTCGCAGGGCTCCACCTTCCAGATCTGCACGGAGTCTGCGCGCGCTCTGGACCCTGGCACCAAGTAGCGTGCAGACTGGCAAAATCTGAGGCTGCCCGTTTGCATCCAGTCCAACTATGGGATTATTTATAGTGTTCCCTTCTGCCAGGAGCCCTGAGGGAGCCCTTCCACACTCGCGGGTCACGCTGGCCCCAAAGGCAGTGGACTTTGTGGGGCACAGATTCCCCCCCCCCTCGCGCATTCCACTCTCCAACCTAAATTGCAAACCGCACCTTCGGGGGAAGTCTAACCTTTCTGTGGGGAGAAGCAGGGCTCCTCTGAGTTCTTGTAGTCGCGCTGCTTGAGAGCCCTTGCTTCCAGGTTAGTAGCCGATCTCTGGATGCCTGTAACAGCCACTCAAGATGGCACGGTCTCAGCGGCTGATCTGGCGCTCTGGGTGAGGTTTCAGCCTCAATCTCTAACCGTTCCCTTTTTCTAGGAGTTCTCTGTCTTTCCTGGCTGCAGACTGTCTCTCAGCTGAATCTCCTCTGCTTATTCGGGCTGTATGTTACCCGTTTCAGCTGCTCACCCTTATCTGCTCTGGGACAAGGCACCGACATGTCCATCTAAACCTCCACCATTTTTTTTCTCCGACAATATTGTTTTAGATATCCTAGGACCATATGCATCTCAGAATAACCTTGTCTATATCTACAAATAAACCTTACTGGAATTATTATATAAATTATATTAAACCTAGAGATCATTTGAGGGACAATTGGTATCTTTATATGTTGACTCCTTTAATCCATGAATACAGTATGTCTCTACAATTATTTACGTGTTCTTGGATTTTCTGTGATCAGAAAAATTTTTGTAATTTTAAATATACAAGTTATGTACAAAGACTTTAAGTATATACCAAAGTATTTTGGTATATTTTGTGTAATTGAAAACATTATGTTGTATTTAACTCTGGTTTACACATATACAGGGTCTCCCCAAAACTGTATACACACTTAGCAGCTGATAGCTCAATTGACGTGGTGTTTTTTTTTTGTTTGTTTGTTTGTTTTGCAGAATTAACCCATTGGCATTAATGATTATTCAAAGTGTGTAACCACTTTGGTGGACAATCTGTATATTTAGTACACAAAAATATGATTAATTTATTTTAGTTGATCTTGTATACTGCTACCTTCCTGAACTCACTTATTATTTCCAGTTTTTATGTAGATTCCTTGGGATCTTTTATAAATATAATCATACTATCTGCAAACAGAGATAATATTATTTCTTGCTTTCCAATCTGCAAGCCTTCTATTTCACATTATTGCTTTATTTTAGTGGCCAACATTTCCAGTATGATGTTGTATAATAGTGATGAAAGTATTTATCTTTGTCTAGTTCTCAAGCTAAGAAAGAAAGCACTTACCCTTTCACCATATAACATATAATGATATTTGTAAATGTCTTTTTCTTTTTGAGATTCTAATGATCAATTTGTGGTAATTACTCTCTCTTCCAAACTTGCTGAAAGTTTTAATAAGAAATAGGCACTAATATTTTTAAACATTTTTCTACATTGAATCATGATTATATGATATTTCTTTTTTAGACTGTTTATTGTTTATTGAAATATAACTGACACATATTAGTTTCATGTGAAGAACATAATGATTTGTTATTGTATATATTGGAAAATTATCACTACGATAAACCTCTAACTTTGTTCTTTTTCTCAAGATTGCTTTGGGCGAGCGGCGGGACCGCGCCATCTCAGGCAGCGTTCACCGGCATCCAGAGATCGGCTACTAGCCCGGCGGCTACTGACCCGGAGGCAGCGATTCGCAAACAGCGCGACTGCAAGAGCCAAGGGGAGACCTGCACCCCTCCACGGAAAGGTTGGACTTGCCTCGAAGGTACGGTTCGCAGTTCAGGTTGGAGCGAGGAACGCGCGCGCGGGCGCAGGGGAAAATCTGCGTCCGCCAAAATCCGCGCTCTCCAAAATCCGTGCCTCTTGCCGGGGGCTTGGGCGCGCGCAGACACTCAGCGCGGTACTGGAGGGTGGAACCCTGCGAGTTCCAGCAGCTTCCCAGGCTCTTGTTCGCACACTTCCTCTTACTTCTGTGGGTTTGATTGTTGAGCCCAGTGCATGTGAGTGCCCAGTTGGGGTCACTAGCAGAGCTTGTAGGGGAAGATTGTTTTTGGGGAGCCTGGGAAACAGAACTGGGAGTGGCGCTGGGGGAACCACCTCTGGGCGGAGCTGGTTCAGGTACAATAGGCAGCTCCTGGTCGGAGAGAACTTATAGCCTCGGAGGTCAACCCAGACACACTGCCACCCAGAGGCAGAGCCACGAACTGACTCCTCTGTAAATACAAATAAGGCAATAAGGACTGTGGCTTACAACAAGGAGAAACAGTGTATCAGAGGGAAAGTCAACATTCTCCTGAATTCCCAGCGTGCCAATAAGAAGAGTAGAAGATCTGAAGCACCTGCATTACTGCACATTTTTATTTTTATTTTTTTAAATTACTTTTTCTCCTTTTAACTAAGAAA
>NW_005882648.1:0-4020 GCF_000147115.1 Myotis lucifugus | reverse complement strand
ATGCTCTATAATTTCTTTCCTTATACTCACATCTTTCAACCCTATGGAAGAAAAGCTACCTGCCATCTGCCATTTCCCCCACTGTAATTTATTCAACAAATATTTATTGAGCACCAAATTGTGTGCCTAGGTTTCAAATTAGGCAGTAGAGGCACAAATGTCAATGAGGTACAGATCCTCATACTCACTTAAAAACTAGGATAGTGGGAGAATTGACAAACATATAAGAGATTTCAGTACGGTGTGAAATTGCTATCATACGGTTAAATATAGACATATAATGGAAACACATAGGAGGGGCACACAGCTCTTTAGGGATTAGAGAAGACTTCCCCCTGGAGAAGACTTTCAAATGGATGAGTAGGAATTAAGCACAAAAGAGTGGGAAGTGCATTTCAAGCAGAAGGGATGGCCTTGAGTACAAAAAATAATAAAATAAAATAAAATAAAATAAAATAAAATTGCATATGACCTGATAGAGCTGGGGCTTGAGTTCATGCAATAGAGTGCCAATGGATGAGGCTGGAAAGATAAGCAGGGACCAAATGGAAAGGTTCCTTAAAACTGATCAAAGATTTGGACTTTGTCCTGAAGATAAACGGGAGCCTTAGGAAAAACAGAAAGGATAATCAATCATCAGTTCTAGCCGTTCCACACAGTGCACCCTTAATTTATTTTCCTGTTGTTTCATAGGGATCTTATCTCTCCAACTAACCAGGAGAGGAACCACATCGCACTGCTTGTGTACAATGCAGTACACAGAGCAGGCATGCAACAAAGGCGTGCTGATGAATTGATTGGAAGAGTACAGCTACCTCTAGACCAGCGGTCGCCAACTGGTGGTCCGTGAGGTCCGAAAGGTTGGCAACCACTGCAGACAGCTATGCTTTGGTGCCAACTTAGGGAGTAGCCTTTCATAAATGCTCATCATCTTTAGGTTTCAGACTCTGCCTGTTTACAAAACAAGACATAGAACTTTCTTGTAAGCTCATGTTTTTCATTCTCTTCTACCTACATTTGTTAAATATTGAGACTCTTTGAGGCAGGGTAATAGTCAAATGGTAGATTAATTCAGATCACGTTGAAATCAGCATATTTGTATGCTATTTGACATTATCACACCAACCAGGTGCTATTTTTATTGACACTGACCCAAAAGAGCAAATAGGTTATCACTTTCTGAAACATAGGAGAACCAGATTTATGTCCAGGAGATAGAAGCAAGGACCTATGTGTTGAATACTAGAGCTGTTGGAATGCCCAGGTCAAGATTCACCTTTCACCCTAACAAGATAATGCCTCAAAGTCTTTAATAAGAAATTTAGACCCCTGTCCCCGACTACAAAGTGAATATGGCAGGGAAAGACACCCTATTGAAGCTTTAGCAGTCACTCAGACCTAATATGAATACGTTTAATGGAACAAATTCTTTTTAATGGAACAAATTCTCCCGGGGAGTAGATGAGAGGCCCACGACTGATGCTGCTGAAATATAGGGATAGAGCAGGAAAAGGGACCCTCCTCACAGTGTGCTTGGCCAGCCCCGTATTCTCCTTTGAATGTTGCTACCAGAATTATAGCTAAAGAAAATCCCTTAGCCTCTCTTTAAAACCTAAGTCCCTACCTTAATTCTCTCCAGATCTTACATTTATCAGTTCTTCCAACTAAATAAAAGTGTTTTAGAATTTATGTGACTTAAGTATTTTGCAGCAAAAGGGAAATGAATTCTAACTGTTCAGTGGGCTATTGCATTCTGTGTATTGTAACTTTATTTTAGGTATTTTATTTGATGCCGTGGATCTCTCACTGTTTTTAATCGACATTTTTTTCTCTTCTGAAGACATCTTCACTTTTCAGATCCATTTTCTAACTGTGAGCTGAAATACTGTTGATTACTGAAACAGAAAAAATTGCCTCAATTAATGAGAAGTTTCCTTCCACGTAAACAGTCTCAGGGGTGATAGACCCCCATGGGATCTAGAGGAAAGGAAATGAGCTGAGGTCTCTTGAAAAGAGTAAAGTTACTATTGAAAGTAAGCTTGGCAAGAAAGCCCCCAGATAATGAAATTGTTATGTTTCAGTTTCATGTTTTCTATGTCAACCCAAGAATTCTGGTTATAAGCTGATGTTTCACACAAGCTGATCTGATGATCTGATGATGTTGGTTTGAGAGGAAGAGACCAGATTTAGCACCTGCCTTTCTAGCCTTTATTCTGCCACTTCTCAGCAAATGCCTGGTTTGTGCAACATGCACGTACCTTCACACTTGGGAGAATTACCTTCGAAAACCCCCTCTTCTCAGTTTTGCCTGCTGAATTCCTGCTCATCCCTTGATCCTCAGTCTCTTTCTTAACTCTCCCAAGGGAATCAGTGGCTGTCTTGTCTGTGCTTCCATTTCAGGTTGTTCACATGTTTGCCACTCTGTGTGTACATTGTGATGGTGCTTTCAATGAAAACTTCTTTAGATCTTGCACAGTTTAAAATGTATTTGTTCACCATGGACTCTTCATTTCTTCATTATGTATCCAGGTTTCCTTTTCTGGATGTCCATTCTTTAGTAATTCTTTCAAGTACAGGCCTTTAATGACAATTCCTGTGGTCTTTTCTGTAAATGTATTTTGTTCTCACACTTGGAAAATAGTTTAGCTAGGTAGAGATTGTCTTTACTCTGGATTTCTGGCACCATAGGGTGGCATAAATTAAGACTGTATACCCATGGTTGGTACCGCCAGGGAATTTTTATTTGTCACGGGAGATACTTCTCACTCTATCTTACCAAGCTCTAGAGCCAAGGGCAGAAATACACTGGCCTGTTGCTTCCCTGACTGGCCAGTCCTCCTCCCTAAGTGCCCATCACCATGGCCTCTGATGCCCCCCACCGAAGTAATTTAGCAGTCAGCGACCTTGTGCCTGTCCTCTTTGGTCCCCATATGGGAAGAAAGTGTCTTGTCCGCCGTGCACGGGAGGGGCATTTATTTCAGGGTTCTGGCTTGACATAGGCTTCTCGTCCTGGCTCCCACTCACGCCTCCTCTTCCTATCAGGGAGGTCTGGGCTCAGTACACACTATAGTCAGCTGGTGACTTTACAATGTGACCATAACCTCTTCTTTCAGACTTGTATGTATTTTTTCAAAACTACGGTTGTATGTTAACAGCATTTATCAGTGCTTGCCATTGGGGTTGGGGCGGACTCTAGCTCAGTGGATGTGCTTCAGGACTGGAAGGCGGCAGGGCTGTGTCATTCTGCCGTGAGCACCTTCCAGGCAGATAACAAATCTCAGTCGTAGTTCATTTTCCAAATTTATTTTTTAACTGTACTTGACATACAATATTATATTAGCTCCAGGTGTATAACATAGTGATTAGACATATATATACTTTACAAAGCAATCACCACGTAAGTCTAATAACCATCTGCCACCGTACATAGTTATTACGATATCATTTACTATAGCACAGTCGGCAGCACATCAGTCTCATAACCTGAAGGTCCTAAGCCGTATTTTATTTTTAATCAAGTGCAGTCTACGTCCATAAATATTTGCAGATGAATAAATGAGGACATGGTGCCAGGAGAGTCCTGGGGGGAGGTGGGGACCGTTACTAGTATTAGAGTGAATCTGAAAAATGAAGGTCTTGAATTGTCCCTAGACATTCTAGAGCAGCGGTTCTCAACCTGTGGGTCGCGACCCCTTTGGCGGTCGAACGACCCTTTCACAGGGGTTGCCTAAGACCATCCTGCATATCAGATATTTACATGACGATTCATAACAGTAGCAACATTACAGTTATGAAGTACCAACAAAAATAATTTTATGGTTGGGTCACAACATGAGGAACTATATTTAAGGGCCAGAAGGTTGAGAACCACTGTTCTAGAAGATCCCTTGTAGCTCTGACTCATTCTAAGAAATACTAAGATACTCCCTTATGAAATATTAGGCATTAAAATTGCCTATCTATAACACACAGTATAATTGTGGCAATATTCTAAGCAGTATAGCCCATTATGAAACATAC
>NW_005882647.1:0-4036 GCF_000147115.1 Myotis lucifugus | reverse complement strand
TTTATATTTACAGGTGATTCTGCTTGACTGGCGTTTTCTGAATGACACAGTTTAAATCCTGAACATTCATGTATATACTTCTAGTAAAGCTGTCTACTTTTGGTAAAACTCGTAAAATACAGAATTATAGTCTCAGGAAATGATTAGGAACATGTAAGAAACACTTGACATACTAGTGAATAGAGCCGTTCTATCTTTATGTTCATGTTCAATCACGGAGATTAGAGGTGTAATGCTGTGAAATGGTAAGAGTTCTGATAAAACTTAGAATTCTGACTACTCTAGATGATGATTTTATGAGGAAAGTGCTTTCCAACTTTAAGAACTGCTCTTTATAAAGCTAAAGATTTTGTGTATGAAGCTGATAAATGAAGAGAATACTGTTGATACTTACAGGTGATTCTGATTTGACTGGTGTTTCCTGAATGACACAGTTTAAATCCTGAAGATTCATGTATATACTTCTAGGAAAACTGTCTAATTTTGGTAAACTCTTCAAATTCACGTCATAGTCCCAGGAAATGATTAGAAACATGTAGGAATCATTTTAAATACTAATAAATAGAGCCGTTCTATCTTTATGTTCATGTTCAATCACGGAGATTAGAGGTAGAATGCTCTGAAATGACGAGAGTACTGATAATGTTTACAATCCTGACTACTCTAGATGATGTGTTTCCGAAGAAAATTCTTTCCAACATTAAGAACTGCTCTTTATAAAGCTCAGAATTTGTGTATGAAGCTGATAAATGAGGAGAAAACTGTTTATATTTACAGGTGATTCTGCTTGACTGGCGTTTTCAGAATGACAGAGTTTAAAACCTGAAGATTCATGTATATACTTCTAGGAAAGCTGTCTACTTTTGGTAAAACTCGTAAAATACAGAATGATAGTCTCAGGAAATGATTAGGATCATGTAAGAAACACTTGAAATACTAGTGAATAGAGCCGTTCTATCTTTATGTTCATGTTCAATCACGGAGATTAGAGGTAGAATGCTGTGAAATGACGAGAGTACTGATAATGTTTACAATCCTGACTACTCTAGATGATGTGTTTCCGAAGAAAATTCTTTCCAACATTAAGAACTGCTCTTTATAAAGCTCAGAATTTGTGTATGAAGCTGATAAATGAAGGGAATACTGTTTATATTTACAGGTGATTCTGCTTGACTGGCGTTTTCTGAATGACACAGTTTAAATCCTTAACATTCATGTATATACTTCTAGGAAAGCTGTCTACATTTTGGTAAAACTCGTAAAAATACAGAATGATAGTCTCAGGAAATGATTAGGAACATGTAAGAAACACTTGACATACTAGTGAAATAGAGCCGTTCTATCTTATGTTCCTTGTTCAATCACGGAGATAGAGGTGGAATGCTGGTGAAATGGTCAGAGTTCTGATAAAGGTCACAATCTGCCTACTCCAGAGGATGATTCTCTGAGGAAAGTGCCTTCAAACATTAAGAATTGCTGTTTATAAAGCACAGAATTTGTGTATGAAGCTGATTAATGAAGAGAATACTGTTGATACTTACAGGTGATTCTGATTTGACTGGCTTTTTCTGAATGACACAGTTTAAATACTGAATATTCATGTATATACTTCTAGGAAAGCTCTCTACTTTTGGTAAAATTCGTAAAATACAGAATGATAGTCTCAGGAAATGATTAAGAACATGTAAGAAACACTTGAAATACTAGTGAATAGAGCCGTTCTATCTTTATGTTCATGTTCAATCACGGAGATTAGGAGTAGAATGCTTTGAAATGGTAAGAGTTCTGTTAATGGTTACAATTCTGACTACTCTAGATGATGATATTCCGAGGAAAGTGCTTTCCAACATTAAGAACTGCTCTTTATAAAGCTCAGAATTTTTGTATGAAGCTGATAAATGAAGAGAATACTGTTGATACTTACAGTTGAATCTGACTTGACTGGCGTTTTCTAAATGACACAGTTTAAATCCTGAAGATTCATGTGTATACTTCGAGGAAAACTGTCTACTTTTGGTAAAACTCAAAATTCACGGTGATAGTCCGGGGAAATAATTAGGAACATGTAAGAAACACTTGAAATACTAGTGAATAGAGCCGTTCTATCTTTCTGTTCATGTTCAATCACGGAGATTAGAGGTAGAATGCTGTGAAATGACGAGAGTACTGATAATGTTTACAATCCTGACTACTCTAGATGATGTGTTTCCGAAGAAAAATTCTTTCCAACATTAAGAACTGCTCTTTAAAAGCTCAGAATTTGTGTATGAAGCTGATAAATGAAGAGAAAACTGTTTATATTTACAGGTGATTATACTTGACTGGCGTTTTTAGAATGAAACAGTTTAAATCCTGAAGATTCATGTATATACTTCTAGGAAAGCTGTCTACTTTTGGTAAAACTCGTAAAATACAGAATGATAATCTCAGGAAATGATTAGGAACATGTAAGAAACACTTGAAATAATAGTGAATAGAGCCGTTCTATCTTTATGTTCATGTTCAATCACGGAGATTAGGAGTAGAATGCTGTGAAAAGATGAGAGTACTGATAATGTTTACAATCCTGACTACTCTAGATGATGTGTTTCCGAAGAAAATTCTTTCCAACATTAAGAACTGCTGTTTATAAAGCTCAGAATTTGTGTATGAAGCTGATAAATGAAGGGAAAACTGTTTATATTTACAGGTGATTCTGTTTGACTGGCGTTTTCTGAATGACACAGTTTAAATCCTTAAGATTCATGTATATACTTCTAGAAAAGCTGTCTACTTTTGGTAAAACTCGTAAAATACAGAATGATAGTCTCAGGAAATGATTAGGAACATGTACGAAACACTTGACATACTAGCGATTAGAGCCGTTCTATCTTTATGTTCATGTTCAATCACGGACATTAGAGGTGGAATGCTGTGAAATGGTAAGAGTTCTGATAAAGGTTACAATTCTGACTACTCTAGAGGATGATTTTCTGAGGAAAGTGCTTTCAAACATTAAGAATTGCTGTTTATAAAGCACAGAATTTGTGTATGAAGCTGATAAATGAAGAGAATACTGTTGATACTTACAGGTGATTCTGATTTGACTGGCTTTTTCTGAATGACACAGTTTAAATACTGAATATTCATGTATATACTTCTAGGAAAGCTCTCTACTTTTGGTAAAATTCGTAAAATACAGAATGATAGTCTCAGGAAATGATTAGGAACATGTAAGAAACACTTGAAATACTAGTGAATAGAGCCGTTCTATCTTTATGTTCATGTTCAATCACGGAGATTAGGAGTAGAATGCTTTGAAATGGTAAGAGTTCTGTTAATGGTTACAATTCTGACTACTCTAGATGATGATTTTCCGAGGAAAGTGCTTTCCAACATTAAGAACTGCTCTTTATAAAGCTCAGAATTTGTGTATGAAGCTGATAAATGAAGAGAATACTGTTGATACTTACAGGTGAATCTGATTTCACTGGCGTTTTCTAAATGACACAGTTTAAATCCTGAAGATTCATGTGTATACTTCTAGGACAACTGTCTAATTTTGGTAAATCTCAAAATTCACCGTGATAGTCAGGGGAAATAATTAGGAACATGTAAGAAACACTTGACATACTAGTGAATAGAGCCGTTCTATCTTTATGTTCATGTTCAATCACGGAGACTAGAGGTAGAATGCTGTGAAATGACGAGAGTACTGATAATGTTTACAATCCTGACTACTCTAGATGATGTGTTTCCGAAGAAAATTCTTTCCAACATTAAGAACTGCTCTTTATAAAGCTCAGAATTTGTGTATGAAGCTGATAAATGAAGAGAAAACTGTTTATATTTACAGGTGATTCTGCTTGACTGGCGAATTTAGAATGAAACAGTTTAAATCCTGAAGATTCATGTATATACTTCTAGGAAAGCTGTCTACTTTTGGTAAAACTCGTAAAATACAGAATGATAATCTCAGGAAATGATTAGGAACATGTAAGAAACACTTGAAATACTAGTGAATAGAGCCGGTCTATCTTTATGTTCATGTTCAATC
>NW_005882646.1:0-4261 GCF_000147115.1 Myotis lucifugus | reverse complement strand
TTTTAAGCCATTTGTAAACTGTATTCTTAAAAAGCTCTTTTCCTACCCGTTTAAATTGTCAGCCCTTGCCATTTGCTCTGTTCTCTATTTTGAGGCTGCCTCCCCACCACTGCATGTCTCCATATGCCACTGGGAGTCTAAAAATTAATCATGCCAAGCAGTTCTCTCCTCTTGGAAAAAAAATAAATAAAGGAACCTCTCTCTCTCTCTCTCTCTCTCTCTCTCTCTCTCTCTCTCTCACACACACACACACACACACGCCATGCTCCATCTGTCCCGTTGGAGACACCCACCACCCACTTCATCCTGGTACAGGCTATTTTTGTTCGCTTTGTCTCGAGAGCCTCAATATTGGGCGCCTTAAAAGATCACTTTGGTTTTCCATCAGCAGATAAAAAGCAGAGTACTGTGTTCTATTTTATACCTCGGACAGGGCTGTTTGCAAAGCAGTGCTCAATCAATGCCGATGGAATTGCCTTTGTACAGAGCGTGGTCGGCGCCCATTCGGGGTGTTCTGTGAGCATTTTTACCGAAGGGTACACATTCGTAATGATGAGGGAGACTGTGGAAGGCCTGGTATGCTTTAGAATCCAATTTCCCGTTCTCTGCAAACTTGTATCCTCTTAGGTGAGATTCATTACTACATTTTCACATTCTCTCTCATGAATTGAAGCTTTCTGTAAGTTGGTGTTGTTTTTTGAAACTGCTTCTCTTCTTGGCAGACTGAGTAATAGCATTATGCTGTGTTACTGGAAATTTTAATCAATACAACGCATGTGTCTTTAATTAGAATGCTAGGAAGTACTGCTGAGTCGCACCATTTAGTTAATGCAAAAAGCTGAGACGTTCAGGCATTTACATACAGACGGTCAGTTGAGTAAACTGAGTCTAGTGGGCAATTTTAGTGTTTTTTTCATGGAAAACCTAATGAAGTGTTCATTTTAAGGTCCGATGTTCATAAGTATTAGAGCAGCATCTCCCCTGAAGCAGACACAGAAACGAGGGAGACCACCTTTACTTTCAAGACGTTCATGCCCAGCCTGGCCAGCGTGGCTCAGTGGTTGAGCCTCGACCTAGGAACCAGGAGGTCACGGTTCGATTCCCGGTCAGGGCACATGCCTGGGTTGCAGGCTCAACCCCCAGCAAGGGGCATGCAGGAGGCGGCCCATCAATGATTCTCTCTCATCATTGATGTTTCTCTCTCTCTTTCCCTTTCTCTTCTTCTCTGAAGTCAATAAAAGTATATGTTTTTAAAAAGTTCATGCCCAGTGATTTGCCTTCCCTTTCACCCCTCCCACCGCCCCAGCCCATGCTCTGGTGGACATCTGCAGCGGTGACTTTTCCCCTGAGACCCAGAGCAGCGTCCCCAGCTGCTGGACACTGCTCCCTGGATGATCTGATGACATTTACACTTGTTATCACCTCTAAAGTTACTTCATCGCCAGCTCTTTCCACCAAACTCTTTTTCCTACGTGTCTTGTCTCAGTGGCTGTACTTTTCCCATCCCAAATACTGCCCCCCGGGTCGTGGCCTGCCCCAGTCTGTGACCTGGTACCAACACTGATTTGCTTTGAGACTCCAGACGTAGGTATTACATTTGTTCTCCTCATGAAATGGGTGGTTCTCGTGGGATGATAACTCAGGTTATGATGTATTGCATATTGGAGAGAAGTTACAGTTTTTGCCTTGGGGAAAATGGGAGAGGTAAAATTTAATGGAAATGCATGGATGAATGTCAAAAACATGCTGATCAAAAGTAGTGAGGGCAAGAGGGTAGATACTGGATAGTCCTACTGATGTGAAGTTCTAGAATGTGCAAAAAGGTGAGAGGGATCAGATCAGGGGTTGCCTCTGCTGTGAGGCTGGGGTTGACTGGCAAGGAGCAGAAGGTACTTTGTGCAGTGATGGATGTGTCCGATATCTTGATAGAGATGTGGGTTACATGGGCAGATGCATTTATCAAAACTCACTGAGCCCTGGCCGGTGGGCTCAGTGGTTAGATTCCCAGTCAAGGGCACGTACCTGGGTTTCAGATTCCATCCCCAGCCCCGGGAGGGGCATGTGTAGGAGGCGACCAATTGATGTGTCTTTCTCACATTGATGTTTCTCTCTCTCTCTCCCCCTCTCTCTCCCTTCCACTCTCTCTAAAAAAAATCCAAAAATCAAAAACAATAGAAAAAATACCTCTGGTGAGGATTAATAAAAACACACACAAAAAAAAACTCCTAAATGAACTGTAACCCTAAGATCTGTGCTTTTCACTCTGTAAATTATACCTTAATTTTATAAAAGAAACAAAATTAAAGAGAACACTTGCAGAGTAATATGTATAATAGTATTCTACTACTGATTTAAGATCAAAGACTAAATATATTACAGGTATACCAGTAAATAAAATAATATAGTGGAGGAAAGATATGCTCCTGTATTTGTGACAAGAAAAAAACAGTGATAAAATTTGCCATTTGTGTGGCCCCACTGGTGTGGTTCAGTGGTTGAGCATCGACCTAAGAACCAGGAGGTCATGGTTCGATTCCAGGTCAGGGCATATGCATGGGTTATGGGCTAGATCCCCAGTGTGGAGGCAGCCGATCAATGATTCTCTCTCATCATTGATGTTTCTATCTCACTCTCCCTCTCCCTTCCTCTCTGAAATTAATACTAGTTAATGTATTTTAACAAAACAGAACTAAAGCAGATATGATATTTTTTTTTAAAAAATTGCCATTTGTAAGTGCTGCAAGTATTGTACACTCCGTTGTTTGGGAAAACACGGCCACTCCTGCACTGGCTCATAGCAGCGATGCCATAATTCAAATCCAGTTTTACAAATGAGAAGGTGGGAATCATTTAAGTAAACCTTCCAATCCTTCTAAACATCTCGCACTCCCCGGCCGTCCTCTGGTACCTGAAATGAATCACAACTGTTTGGTTTAAGCTTGGAGGGTGGGAGGGTTTGCACCACAGGTTTGAAATAACTAAACATGGTCCCAGACTGGTAGCCCCCGGGCCATGGCTGGTCTGTGAACATGTTTTGTTTAGGTTTTCTGTGGGGAGATGAGGGTGGGGATGTGGAGTGTTTTTAAATCCCTTGCAAATATTTGATACTTGGGAGATTTTGCATAAAAACCTGAACATCTGGCAATACTTGGCTCGCATTCCAAAGTAGTAGTAATTGCCTGATCTGTGTGGTGCTCCTCCTTTAAGTGGAGGACGTATTGTGCACATGTCCTACCCTCACAGGGATCGCAGGACCAACCTACTGTCCCAATTGCTGTTTTAATTCCTATGTTTAGTCCTTGGAGTATTTGAATTGCAGCCTTTGAATGAACATTTATAGGTACTGTCCCCCCTCTGCCCCCCATGTACTAAAAACTACTAAAGGCTTTAGTGGATACATCACAGATATACTATCACTGTATCAGTTTTACAGAAGAGCTAACCAGAGCCCATGCATTTACCCACCACATCGTTCTTCTCTGTGTGTTTTTAACCTTGGTTTCATCCGTTATTTATTACTTATCTCTGGTTAGTTGAGTTCTTGTTGGTTTCCTTATGATTTATTTGGATAGAATAATTTCCTGGCCTCCAAACTCACTTGCTTTTGTATCCCTAGTAGCAAAAAAAAAAAAAAAAAAAAGCATCTTTATGTAAATTATTTACTGATAAATAATACATTTGCACTCTATTAACAGGATGTGCACTCTAAAGCATACACATATTTAAAATGTTAGAGAACGAGATTTTATATATATGATCTAGAATTTTCCTCCTACGCTGCAGTCGGTTATCTTTAAGGTATTTTGATAGCCTGTTTTGGCGACCAGTAGATGAAATGATGCCTGGACAGGATTCTGCCTGAAAGCATCTTTTCTATCACACTCCCAATTTTGTATCCAATAAACTGTCCCTTCCAGAAAAGCGGATGCAGCAGGAAGTCGCCAGACCAGCCGGACTCTGGAAAGACCAGAAAGTTCTGCTTGGTTAGAAAAGCAGTTGCAGCCACGTTTAAAACACCGCGTTCCAAAACCTCCTCTAGGCCTGAGCTTCAGAATAGCCAAAGGCAAGGTCTTTTGTTCATGTGACAACCTTGGACTTGCCTTTGGGACGTTTAGGTTCTCTTTGAACATCTAATTCTGAGTGTGGGTTTTGTTTCCAGGGCAGCAAAGTCCTCCAGGGTCCATTTCTCAGTCTGAGATGTGGGGGATGGGGCAGGGGGGGAAGTGAGGGGGCCGTGTAGAGTGTACCACCATCTCTTCTC
>NW_005882645.1:2641-5540 GCF_000147115.1 Myotis lucifugus | reverse complement strand
AAATGATTAGAAACGTGTGAAAACCCTTGAAATACAAGTAAATACAGCCATACTTTCGTTAAGGCCCTGTTCACACACCGAGATTAGAGGTATAAAGCTGTTTAATGACAAGATTGCTGATGATGTTACAATTCTGGCTAACTTACTTGGCATTTTTCTGAAGAAAGTTCTTTCAAACATGAAGAATTGCCATTTATATATCGCAGAATTTGTGTATGAACCTTTAAATAAAGAGAATACTGTTCATATTTACTATTTTGGCTGAATTGGCTGGAGTTTTTTGAAAGAAACAATTTAAATTCTGAAGATTCATGTAGATATTTCTAAGAAAACTGTCTCATGTTGGTAAAACTCTTAAAATACACAGTGATTGTACATGGAAATGATTAGAAACGTGTGAAAACCCTTGAAATACAAGTAAATACAGCCATACTTTCGTTAAGGCCTTGTTCAAACACCAGATTAGAGGTACAAAGCTGTTTAATGACAAGATTGCTGATAATGTTACAATTCTGGCTAACTTACTTGGCGTTTTTCGGAAGAAAGTTCTTTCAAACATGAAGAATTGCCATTTATAGAGCTCAGAATTTGTCTATGAAACTATAATAAAGAGAATACTGTTCATATTTCCTATTTTGGCTAAATTGGCAGGAGTTTTTTGAAAGAAGCAGTTGAAGTCATGAAGGTTCATGTACACATTTCTAAGAAAACTGTCTCATGTTGGTAAAACTCTTAAAATACACAATGATTGTACATGGAAATGATTAGAAACGTGTGAAAACCCTTGAAATACATGTAAATACAGCCATACTTTCGTTAAGGCCTTGTTCAAACACCGAGATTAGAGGTATAAAGCTATTTAATGACAAGATTGCTGATAATGTTACAATTCTGGCTAACTTACTTGGCATTTTTCTGAAGAAAGTTCTTTCAAACATGAAGAATTTCCATTTATAGATCTCAGAATTTGTGTATGAACCTTTAAATAAAGAGAATACTGTTCATATTTCCTATTTTGGCTGAATTGGCTGGAGTTTTTTGAAAGAAGCAGTTTAAATCCTGAAGATTCATGTACACATTTCTAAGAAAACTGTCCGATGTTGGTAAAACTCTTAAAATACACAATGATTGTAGATGGAAATGATTAGAAACGTGTGAAAACCATTGAAATATAAATAAATACAGCCATACTTTCATTAGGCTTTGTTCAAACACCGAGATTAGAGGTATAAAGCTGTGAAATGACAAGATTACTGATAATGTTACAATTCTAGCTAACTGACTAGATGTTTTTCTGAAGAAAGTTCTGTCAAACAAGAAGAATTGCCATTTATAGAGCTCAGAATTTGTGTATGAAGCCTTTAAATAAAGAGAATACTGTTCATATTTACTATTTTGGCTGAATTGGCTGGAGTTATTTGAAAGAAGCAGTTTAAATCCAGAATTGTCATGTATATATTTCTAAGAAAACTGTCTCATGTTGGTAAAACTCATAAAATACACAATGATTGTACATGGAAATGATTAGAAACGTGTGAAAACCCTTGAAATACAAGTAAATACAGTCATACTTGCATTAAGGCCTTGTTCAAACACCGAGATTAGAGGTATAAAGCTGTTTAATGACAAGATGGCTGATAATGTTACAATTCTGGCTAACTTACTTGGCGTTATTTGGAAGAAAGTTCTTTCAAACATGAAGAATTGCCATTTATAAAGCTCAGAATTTGTGAATGAACCTTTAAATAAAGAGAATACTGTTCATATTTACTATTTTGGCTGAATTGGCTGGAGTTTTTTGAAAGAAGCAGTTTAAATCCTGAATTGTCATGTATATATTTCTAAGAAAACTGTCTCATGTTGGTAAAACTCTTAAAATACACAATGATTGTACATGGAAATGATTAGAAACGTGTGAAAACCCTTGAAATACAAGTAAATACAGCCATACTTGCATTAAGGCCTTGTTCAAACACCGAGATTAGCGGTATAAAGCTGTTTAATGACAAGATTGCTGATAATGTTACAATTCTGGCTAACTTACTTGGCATTTTTCTGAAGAAAGTTCTTTCAAACAAAAAGAATTGCCATTTATAAAGCTCAGAATTTGTGAATGAACCTTTAAATAAAGAGAATACTGTTCATATTTACTATTTTGGCTGAATTGGCTGGAGTTTTTTGAAAGAAGCAATTTAAATCCTGAAGATTCATGTAGATATTTCTAAGAAAACTGTCTCATGTTGGTAAAACTCTTAAAATACACAATGATTGTACATGGAAATGATTAGAAACGTGTGAAAACCCCTTGAAATACAAGTAAATACAGCCATACTTTCGTTAAGGCCTTGTTCAAACACCAGATAGAGGGATAAAGCTGTTTAATGACCAGATGCTGATAATGTTACAATTCTAGCTAACTTACTTGGCGTTTTTCGGAAGAAAGTTCTTTCAAACATGAAGAATTGCCATTTATAGAGCTCAGAATTTGTCTATGAAACTTTAAATAAAGAGAATACTGTTCATATTTCCTATTTTGGCTGAATTGGCAGGAGTTTTTAAAGAAGCAGTTGAAATCATGAAGGTTCATGAACACATTTCTAAGAAAACTGTCTCATGTTGGTAAAAGTCTTAAAATACACAATGATTATACATGGAAATGATTAGAAACGTGTGAAAACCCTTGAAATACATGTAAATACAGCCATTCTTTCGTTAAGACCTTGTTCAAACACCGAGATTAGAGGGTATAAAGCTATTTAATGACAAGGATTTGCTGATAAATGTTACAATTCTGGGCTAACTTTGCTTGGGATTTTTCCTGAAAGAAAGGTTCTTTTCAAACATGGAAGGAATTTCCATTTATAGATCTCCGAATTTGGGTATGAACCTTTTAAATAAA
>NW_005882645.1:0-1370 GCF_000147115.1 Myotis lucifugus | reverse complement strand
GAGCTCAGAATATGTGTATGAAGCCTTTAAATAAAGAGAATACTGTTCATATTTACTATTTTGGCTGAATTGGCTGGAGTTTTTTGAAAGAAGCAGTTTAAATCCTGAATTGTCATGTATATATTTCTTAGAAAACTGTCTCATGTTGGTAAATCTCTTAAAATACACAAGGGTTGTACATGGAAATGATTAGAAACGTGTGAAAACCCTTGAAATACAAGTAAATACAGCCATACATTCGTTTAGGCCTTGTTCAAAAACCGAGATTAGAGGTATAAAGCTGTTTAATGACAAGATTGCTGATAATGTTACAATTCTGGCTAACTTACTGGGCGTTTGTCTGAAGAAAGTTCTTTCAAACATGAAGAATTGCCATTTATAGAGCTCAGAATTTGTCTATGAAACTTTAAATAAAGAGAATACTGTTCATATTAACTATTTTGCCTATATTGGCTGTAGTTTTTTGAAAGAAGCAGTTGAAATCATGAAGGTTCATGTATAGATTTCTAGGAAAACTGTCTCATGTTGTTAAAACTCTTAAAATACACGAGGATTGTACATGGAAATGATTAGAAACGTGTGAAAACCCTTGAAATATAAGTAAATACAGCCATACTTTCGTTAAGGCCTTGTTCAATCCCCGATACAGAGGTATAAAGCTGTGAAATGACAAGATTACTGATAATGTTACAATTCTAGCTAACTGACTAGATGTTTTTCTGAAGAAAGTTCTGTCGAACAAGAAGAATTGCCATTTATAGAGCTCAGAATTTGTGTATGAAGCCTTTAAATAAAGAGAATACTGTTCATGTTTTTTATTTTGGCTGAATTGGCTGGAGTTTTTTGAAAGAAGCAGTTTAAATCCTGAAGATTCACGTATATATTTCTAAGAAAACTGTCTCATCTTGGTAAAACTCTTAAAATACGCAATGATTGTACATGGAAATGATTAGAAACGTGTGAAAACCCTTGAAATATAAGTAAATACAGCAATACTTTTGTTAAGGCCTTGTTCAAACCCTGATATTAGAGGTGTAAAGCTGTAAAATGACAAGATTACTGATAATGTTACAATTCTGGCTAACTTACTTGGCGTTTTTCTGAAGAAAGTTCTTTCAAACATGAAGAATTGCCATTTATAGAGCTCAGAATTTGTGTATGAAGCCTTTAAATAAAGAGAATACTGTTCATATTTACTATTTTGGCTGAAATGGCTGGAGTTTTTTGAAAGAAGCAGTTCAAGTTCTGAATTGTCATGTATATATTTCTAAGAAAACTGTCTCATGTTGGTAAAACTCTTAAAAAAGACAGTGATTGTACATGGAAATGATTAGAAACGTGTGAAAACCCTTGAAATACAATTAAATACA
>NW_005882644.1:0-4290 GCF_000147115.1 Myotis lucifugus | reverse complement strand
GGTGACCTGGAGGTGACATTTGATTAATTTGAATAACACGCTTGACAAGCAGGGAAAAGGATGTGAGAGCAATGTGAGATGGAGGGAGAGCTGCTCATCTATAGCAGGGCTGTCAGGTGGGTTTCTCTGCGAGGACGGACATGTCCAACACCTGCGCTGGCTGGTCCAGTAACCACTAACACGTGTGGACATGTGCTGTTGCAGCTGGGAGCTGGGTGTTTATATAATCTAGATTTAAATAGCCCTATGTCGTCGCTGTCCTGGCTAGCGCAGATCTACAGCCTCCGGGTAACAGGGGTGTGGACTCTGGGAAGGAGAAGCAGGAGGCAGCCGAGGAGCAGGTGCCCAAGCAGCAGCTGCTGCTTTCACCTTTGCCCTGAGCTCCAGTGCGGCCCAGCCCTGCCCAGCGGTAATGACTCTGGCCTTTGGACTCTCCACTGCACTGGAGAGGAAGGTGAGAGAAATTGTACCCCTGGCGCTTGCTGTCTCTGTATCCACCCGGACTCAGCAGTTTTGTTTTTCAACGGCCACATAGTTTCTATGCCCACGTTGGAGAAAGAGGTTCATAGGTCGATGCTCAACCGCCGAGCCACGCCCACTTTCTTGTGATGGGCGCAGCAAGAAGAGGCTTCCAGGGGGGCCCTTGCTTCAAGGGAGCAGCAGCAGGGCTGGCTTTTTTCCCTGAGTGACTTGAAGAGTCCTAAACTGAGAAACAAGAGTTTGTGTGTCAACTGCAAACAACCTTCTGAGGGTTTTGTTATTGTCTTACGATCTATTTATTGAGTCAGGTGGGTTTCCTAAGGAACAAAAAGACGGTGAAAACAAGAGTTTCAGACTCCCCCCACCCCACCCCACCCCCTCACACACACACTCTTGCCTCTGAGTTGGAGCTCAGAGGAGGGGACACCATCCAAATGTTTTGATGGCTGGAAGGACCCTCCAACATACTGCTTCAACTTTTCACATCCGGGTTCAAAAAAGCTCTGTGACGGTCATGTTTCTAGTTGCCCGGCACACATCACGAAAGCTCTCTGACTTCCTGGCTGTCTCTCTCTGGCCCTGGAGGGGATGCCCGAAGGGGGTTCAAGCCTGCTTTGCTCTATAGTGGGGGCAGCTCTACTGTTCGCTCTGTGTTTGTTCCTGTCATCACCCATGAAAGGACAGCGGTGCCAGGCGCTGGCCTATTAGCTCCTCCTGCAGCCAGACTCTCATAAAGAGCTGGCTGTCAGGGATTTTAATGGAAACCCTCAGGAAACCGTAAATCTTTGCGCTGCCCTCCAGCCTCCTCTACCTCATTTCCATCACAATATCAGTCCAGAGGGACCAGAGATCCAAGCTGGAGCTTGGGAGAGCAGATTGGTAGGACACCAGGGGAAGAAAAAGGCGGGATGGGGGAGGGGAACAGAGCTGGCACAGTTGGTCTTAGGGAAGCATCTGCTGGGTGGCCGGTTGATGATGGTCACCTGGGCTCCCAGGGCCTTGGAGAGGGGGAGGGGCAAGATAACCCAGGGCCACCTGGAGGAAAGAGAGGAGAGGATAGTAGAGGTTTCTGGAAGATCCGCAGATGGGCCACTGATTTCACCCTCCAGGATGACTTTAAGCACCATGGACTAACTAAGCCATGCCTTTGGCTCTAGCCTCCTGCCTGGGCAGGTCAGCAGGTGTAGGTAAAACCGGACAACCAATGGGTCCGGGCTGCCTGTCACTACTTGAGCCAATTCCCCAGAGACAGGGTTCAATCATATATGAGCGTTTGTTCCAATACAGCCGGCAGTATGGGAGAGCAGCAGGTCACTCACAAAAATCTGCTCTGCAACCCCACACAAGCCAGCTGTTTATAGGCATGGGGAAGTAGGCTATTGATTTCAAAGAGGAAGGGAGAGAGAGAGAGAGAGAGAGCTAGAAACATCAATGATAAGCATCATTGATTGGCTGCCTCCTGCACACCCCATACTGGGGATCAAGCCTGCAACCCGGGCATGTGCCCTTGACCGGAATTGAACCCTGGACCCTTCAGTCCGCAGGCCGATGCTTTAGCCACTGAGCCAAACCAGCTAGGGCTACATAGGTTTGGTGTTTTGTTTTTTTTGGAATGTCCATGTTGAGCCTCCCTGACTCCCCGGAGGTGGGGGATTATGGTGGTTCCTCTACTAAAGCTCTGCTTTATTCAAATAAGGGAAGTTCAGATGAGGTTTCTTTCTGCATCTACTGTCGCTCAAATGTGTTCATGGCAGGTGAAAGGATTTTTTTAGTCCCTTCACCTGCCATTTCTCTGATGTCATTTCACAGCCTGACATCCTGGGCACACGCATGGGACACATGTTCCCAATGAAGGTGGTCAGAGCTTACACCCGCTAGGAAACTTTCCTGGACCGACTCCATCGGATGTGGATATTGCCTCCTCCATGAGTCCTTTGGAAGAGGTTTCCTGAGAAGGGCCCGTTTCTCCTCCGTGTGTGCTTCCCTTCAACTGCCAGAAAAGATTTCTACCCTCACCAGAGAGTAATGATCCGTAGTCTCACTTCTTGGGACTAAATAATCGCTTTTACAGGAGCAGCTACGTTTCAGTGGCATCAAATCAAGCATCTGGAAAGCTCTCAAGAATGAAGAGGGATGGATGGACATAGGCAACAGGAATCCTCAGTGGAGTCCTTACAGGTGATTCTAAAATCGCTATGATTCAGGAACTTAAAGTTGATTTTTTGTTTCATCTTGCACCTATCCTGAATTAATCGAGGCAGAAACAGCTCTACTGGCTGCCAATCCTTGGAAGGTAGGAGTCTGGGTTGAGCCAGGTGTGGACGAAAAGGGGGCCACAGACTAAACCTGACAAGCTCAGGGGAGGCCTGCATGGTGGCCTTCCAAACTCAGAGACGGAAAGCAACCACAGGTGATCTGAATTAAAACTTCCTAATAGAAGCGAGTCATGGTGGGCAGTCATGTCGAGGCCGGTATCTTCTCTGACAAAGGTCAGTCTGTACCTTCACTGAGCCTGTCTATTGTCTTTCTGCATCTAGGTAACATACCTTGGGAATGTCAGGCTAATTTCCTTTTTCCAGACCCCTCAGGGCACAAACACTGCAGCAGAGCATAAACCACAAAACCCCTCATTGTTACTGGTGTTAATTGTTAACTGTTAATTATCTATACCCGCCAAGTAAAAGAAGTATGTGTCTATTCATTTTACTTGTTATCTAATCCCCAAGATTCCCCCATTTTGCTTTCTCCTGCTTCCCTAATCTATCAACAATGGATTTCATGTAACCTCCTTTGATTCTGTTGTATAAAATAAATGGTAAAACTGCCATTTTCCAGAGCATCTTCTCAATCCCTTGAGAGTTTGCCTCCCGGTAATTGTCATCAATTTGGCTCAAATAAACTCATAACAATTCTGAAAGGTTCAAGTCCGTGCTGCTCAGGCAGGCTAAATAGCCACCTCAGAAGGTAAAGAAAAATTGAATTTATTTAAAGAAAAGGGGATGGGGGGTGGGAATATCCAAAGGGAAGAGCTACACAGCACTTAGCCAAAAGGGTATTGGGTCCATGATGGCAGCAAAAAAGTACTTAGAACAGTAAAACAAGGAAGGCCATAGGAGAAGCAACAGGAGAGCCGAGGCTGGGCTGCTTTAGTTCACTGAAAAGTCAGAGAGAAGGGGCCTTGGAGACAGGTTCAGGGGTTAGCCCGGGATGAGCTGCTGCTGCCCATTGCTCCCCTGGTTGCAAGTCTCCTGGGGTCCCTTAGGGGGAAATGGGGGGAAGGGAATAGCGCTGACAAGCTTCTCTTGGGGAGAACCGGTGCTGGGTCCTTTGTCCTGAGCGTATATATTGCTCTTTTATAGGTAGAAAGCTTAGGGGAGGTCTCAGGGAGGGACTTAATAGAATAGTCATCAGCTTTCCAGGTGTGCTCCTTCAGGTTCATGGTCTCCACGGATTGGTCGGTGCCAGGGCGGGGTCATTAGTCAATGTAGCTGGTCCTGAGGCAGCCTCAGAGTCACTGGTCTGATTTTTCTGCTTTTCTGGGTCTGGAGTTAAAATACAACTGAGGCCTAGAGGTTGTCTTTAGGGAGGAAAACAGCAGGCCGTCTAAACTGCCTGACCAGGGATATGAAAGATCACGGGTCCAAACCACGTGACCAGTGATATGCTAGGGGAGGAAAGGTTACCCTGGGGGCGAGGGTCCTGTTTTCCCAGTTTTGCCCCTTGCTAGGCATCAGCCCTGGTGAGTTTCTGTACCTGGCCACCGTCCTTGCTCTGCTCATGTCGGTCTAAAAATTCTCTCCAGGATGTTAT
>NW_005882643.1:0-4301 GCF_000147115.1 Myotis lucifugus | reverse complement strand
ACAGTTTTCCTAGAAGTATATACATGAATCTTCAGGATTTAATTTGTGTCATTCAGAAAACGCCAGTCAAATCAGATTCACCTGTAAGTATCAACTGTATTCTCTTCATTTATCAGCTTCACACACAAATTCTGTGCTTTATAAACAGCAATTCTTAATGTTTGAAAGAACTTTCTTCGAAAAATCATCATCTAGAGTAGTCAGAATTTTAAACTGTAGCAGTACTCTCGTCATTTCACAGCATTCTACCTCTAATCTCCGTGATTGAACATGAACATAAAGATAGAACGGCTCTATTTATTAGTATTTAAACTGTTTCCTACATGTTTCTAATCTTTTCCAGGGACTATCACCGAGAAATTTAAGAGTTTTACCAAAATTAGACAGTTTTCCTAGAAGTAAATACATGAATCTTCAGGATTTAAACTGTCATTCAGAAAACGCCAGTCAAATCAGATTCACCTAAGTATCAACAGTATTCTCTTAGTTTATCACCTTCATACACAAATTCTGAGCTCTATAAAGAGCAGTTCTTAATGTTGGAAAGAATTTTCTTCGGAAACACATCATCTAGAGTAGTCAGAATTGTAAACATTATCAGTACTCTCGTCATTTCACAGCATTCTACCTCTAATCTCTGTGACTGAACATGAACATAAAGATTGAACGGCTCTATTTATTAGTATTTAAAGTGTTTCCTACATGTTTCTAATCATTTCCCGGAACTATCACCGTGAATTTCAAGAGTTTTACCAAAACTAGACAGTTTTCCTAGAAGTATATACATGAATCTTCAGGATTTAAACTGTGTCATTCAGAAAACGCCAATCAAATCAGATTCACCTGTAAGTATCAACAGTATTCTCTTCATTTATCAGCTTCATACACAAATTCTGTGCTTTATAAACAGGAATTCATAATGTTTGAAAGCACTTTCCTCGGAAAATCATCATCTAGAGTAGTCAGAATTGTAAACATTAACAGAACTCTTATCCACTTCACAGCGTTCTACCCCTAATCTCCCTGATTGAACATGAACATAAAGATAGAACGGCTCTATTCACTAGTATTTCAAGTGTTTCTTACATGTTCCTAATCATTTCCTGAGACTAACATTCTGTATTTTACAAGTTTTACAAAAAGTAGACAGCTTTCCTAGAAGAATATACATGAATCTTCAGGATTTAAACTGTGTCATTCTGAAAACGCCAGTCAAGCAAAATCACCTGTAAATATAAACAGTTTTCTCTTCATTTATCAGCTTCATACACAAATTCTGAGCTTTATAAAGAGCAGTTCTTAATGATGGAAAGAATTTTCTTCGGAAACACATCATCTAGAGTAGTCAGGTTGGAATCATTATCAGTACTCTCATAATTTCACAGCATTCTACCTCTAATCTCCGTTATTGAACATGAACATAAAGATAGAACGGCTCTATTTATTAGTATTTAAAATGATTCTTACATGTTTCTAATCATTTCCTGGCACTATCACCGTGAATTTTAAGAGTTTTACCAAAATTAGACAGTTTTCCTAGAAGTATATACATGAATCTTCAGGATTTAAACTGTCATTCAGAAAACGCCAGTCAAATCAGATTCACCTGTAAGTATCAACTGTATTCTCTTCATTTATCAGCTTCATACACAAATTCTGTGCTTTATAAACAGCAATTCTTAATGTTTGAAAGAACTTTCTTCAGAAAATCATCATCTACAGTAGTCAGAATTGTAAACATTAACAGAACTCTTATCCACTTCACAGCATTCTACCCCTAATCTCCGTGATTGAACATGAACATAAAGATAGAACGGCTCTATTCACTACTATTTCAAGTGTTTCTTACATGTTCCTAATCATTTCCTGAGACTAACATTCTGTATTTTATGAGTTTTACAAAAAGTAGACAGCTTTCCTAGAAGAATATACATGAATCTTCAGGATTTAAACTGTGTCATTCTGAAAACGCCAGTCAAGCAAAATCACCTGTAAATATAAACAGTTTTCTCTTCATTTATCAGCTTCATACACAAATTCTGAGCTTTATAAAGAGCAGTTCTTAATGATGGAAAGAATTTTCTTCGGAAACACATCATCTAGAGTAGTCAGGTTGGAATCATTATCAGTACTCTCGTAATTTCACAGCATTCTACCTCTAATCTCCGTTATTGAACAGGAACATAAAGATAGAACGGCTCTATTTATTAGTATTTAAAATGATTCTTACATGTTTCTAATCATTTCCTGGCACTATCACCGTGAATTTTAAGAGTTTTACCAAAATTAGACAGTTTTCCTAGAAGTATATACATGAATCTTCAGGATTTAAACTGTCATTCAGAAAACGCCAGTCAAATCAGATTCACCTGTAAGTATCTACTGTATTCTCTTCATTTATCAGCTTCATACACAAATTCTGTGCTTTATAAACAGCAATTCTTAATGTTTGGAAGAACTTTCTTCAGAAAATCATCATCTACAGTAGTCAGAATTGTAAACATTATCAGTACTCTCGTCATTTCACAGCATTCTACCTCTAATCTCTGTGACTGAACATGAACATAAAGATTGAACGGCTCTATTTATTAGTATTTAAAGTGTTTCCTACATGTTTCTAATCATTTCCCGGGACTATCATCGTGAATTTTAAGAGTTTTACCAAAACTAGACAGTTTTCCTAGAAGTATATACATGAATCTTCAGGATTTAAACTGTGTCATTCAGAAAACGCCAGTCAAATCAGATTCACCTGTAAGTATCAACTGTATTCTCTTCATTTATCAGCTTCACACACAAATTCTGTGCTTTATAAACAGCAATTCTTAATGTTTGAAAGAACTTTCTTCGAAAAATCATCATCTAGAGTAGTCAGAATTTTAAACAGTAGCAGTACTCTCGTCATTTCACAGCATTCTACCTCTAATCTCCGTGATTGAACATGAACATAAAGATAGAACGGCTCTATTCACTACTATTTCAAGTGTTTCTTACATGTTCCTAATCATTTCCTGAGACTAACATTCTGTATTTTACGAGTTTTACAAAAAGTAGACAGCTTTCCTAGAAGAATATACATGAATCTTCAGGATTTAAACTGTGTCATTCTGAAAACGCCAGTCAAGCAAAATCACCTGTAAATATAAACAGTTTTCTCTTCATTTATCAGCTTCATACACAAATTCTGAGCTTTATAAAGAGCAGTTCTTAATGATGGAAAGAATTTTCTTCGGAAACACATCATCTAGAGTAGTCAGGTTGGAATCATTATCAGTACTCTCGTCATTTCACAGCATTCTACCTCTAATCTCCGTGATTGAACATGAACATAAAGATAGAACGGCTCTAATTATTAGTATTTAAAGTGTTTCCTACATGTTTCTAATCTTTTCCAGGGACTATCACTGAGAAATTTAAGAGTTTTACCAAAATTAGACAGTTTTCCTATAAGTATATACATGAATCATCAGGATTTAAACTGTCATTAAGAAAACGCCAGTCAAATCAGATTCACCTGTAAGTATCAACTGTATTCTCTTCATTTATCAGCTTCATACACAAATTCTGTGCTTTATAAACAGCAATTCTTAATGTTTGAAAGAACTTTCTTCAGAAAATCATCATCTACAGTAGTCAGAATTGTAAACATTATCAGTACTCTCGTCATTTCACAGCATTCTACCTCTAATCTCTGTGACTGAACATGAACATAAACATTGAACGGCTCTATTTATTAGTATTTAAAGTGTTTCCTACATGTTTCTAATCATTTCCCGGGACTATCACCGTGAATTTTAAGAGTTTTACCAAAACTAGACAGTTTTCCTAGAAGTATATACATGAATCTTCAGGATTTAAACTGTGTCATTCAGAAAACGCCAGTCAAATCAGATTCACCTGTAAGTATCAACTGTATTCTCTTCATTTATCAGCTTCACACACAAATTCTGTGCTTTATAAACAGCAATTCTTAATGTTTGAAAGAACTTTCTTCAGAAAATCATCATCTAGAGTAGTCAGAATTTTAAACAGTAGCAGTACTCTCGTCATTTCACAGCATTCTACCTCTAATCTCCGTGATTGAACATGAACATAAAGATAGAACGGCTCTATTTATTAGTATTTAAAGTGTTTCCTACATGCTTCTAATCATTTCCCGGGACTATCACCGTGAATTTTAAGAGTTTTACCAAAATTAGACAGTTTTCCTAGAAGTATATACATGAATCTTGAGGATTTAAACTGTGTCATTCAGAACCACGCCAATCAAATCAGCTTCACCTGTAACTATCAACAGTATT
>NW_005882642.1:0-4308 GCF_000147115.1 Myotis lucifugus | reverse complement strand
ACTTGTATTTAAGGGTTTTCACACGAGTCTAATAATTTCCATGTACAATCATTGTGTATTTTAAGAGTTCTTCCAACATGAGACACTTTTCTTAGATATATATACATGTCTCTTGATGATTCAAACTTTTTCATTCACAAACTCTAACCATTTCAACCAAAATAGTAAATGTTAACAGTATTCTCTTTATTTAAAGGCTTCATACACAATTTCTGCGGTATATTAAGGGCAATTCTACATGTTTGAAAGTACTTTCTTCAGAAAAACGCCAAGTCAGGTAGCCAGAATTGTTACATTATCAGTAATCTTGTCATTTCACAGCTTTATCCCTATAATCTCAGTCTTTGAACAGGGCCTTAACGAAAGTATGGCTGTATTTACTTGTATTTCAAGGGTTTTCACACGTTTCTAATCATTTCCATGTACAATCATTGTGTATTTTAAGAGTTCTTCCAACATGAGACACTTTTCTTAGATATATATACGTGAAATTTTCAGGATTCAAACTGTTTCATTCAAAAATACTCTAGCCAATTCAGCCAAAATAGTAAATGTGAACAGTTTTTCTCTTGATTTAAAGGCTTCATACACAAATTCTGAGCTCTATTAAATGGCAATTCTACATGTTTGAAAGACATTCCTTCAGAAAAAGCCAGTCAGGTAGCCAGTATTGATACATTATTAGTAATCTTGTCATTTCACTGCTTTATACCTCTAATCTCAGTGTTTGAACAGGGCCTTAACGAAAGTATGCCTATATTTACTTGTAATTTAAGGGTTTTCACACGTTTCTAATCATTTCCATGTGCAATCATTGCGTATTTTAAGAGTTCTTCCAACCTGAGACACTTTTCTTAGATATATATACATGAATCTTCAGGATTGAAACAGTTTCATTCACAAACTCTAGCCAATTCAGCCAAAATAGTAAATGTGAACAGTTTTCTCTTGATTTAACGGCTTCATACACAATTTCTGTGGTATATTAAGGGCAGTTCTACATGTTTGAAAGAACATTCTTCAGAAAAACGCCAAGTCAGGTAGCCAGAATTGTTACATTATCAGTAATCTTGTCATTACACAGCTTTATACCTATAATCTCAGTGTTTGAACAGGGCCTTAACGAAAGTATGTCTGTATTTACTTGTATTTCAAGGGTTTTCACATGTTTCTAATCATTTCCATGTACAATCATTGTGTATTTTAAGAGTTCTTCCAACCTGAGACACTTTTCTTACATGTAAATACATGAATCTTCAGGATTCAAACTGTTTCATTAAAAATACTCTAGCCAATTCAGCCAAAATAGTAAATGTGAACAGTTTTCTCTTGATTTAAAGGCTTCATACACAAATTCTGAGCTCTATAAATGGCAATTCTACATGTTTGAAAGAACATTCTTCAGAAAAAAGCCAAGTCAGGTCGCCAGTATTGTTACATTATCAGTAATCTTGTCATTTCACTGCTTTATACCTCTAATCTCAGTGTTTGAACAGGGCCTTAACGAAAGTATCCCTGTATTTTCTTGTAATTTAAGGGTTTTCACAAGTTTCTAATCATTTCCATGTACAATCATTGTTTATTTTAAGAGTTCTTCCAACATGAGACACTTTTCTTAGATATATATACATGAATCTTCAGGATTCAAACTGTTTCATTCAAAATACTCTAGGCAATTCCGCCAAAATAGTAAATGTGAACAGTTTTCTCTTTATTTAAAGGCTTCATACACAAATTCTGAGCTCTATAAATGGCAATTCTACATGTTTGAAATAACATTCTTCAGAAAAAAGCCAAGTCAGGTCGCCAGTATTGTTACATTATCAGTAATCTTGTCATTTCACTGCTTTATACCTCTAATCTCAGTGTTTGAACAGGGCCTTAATGAAAGCATGCCTGTATTTACTTGTAATTTAAGGGTTTTCACACGTTTCTAATAATTTCCATGTAAAATCATGGTGTATTTTAAGAGTTCTTACAACATGAGACACTTTTCTTAGATATATATACATGAATCTTGAGGATTCAAATTGTTTCATTCACAAACTCTAGCCAATTCAACCAAAATAGTAAATGTGAACAGTATTCTCTTTATTTAAAGGCTTCATACACAATTTCTGCGGTATATTAAGGGCAATTCTACATGTATGAAAGAACTTTCTTCAGAAAAACGCCAAGGCAGGTAGCCAGAATTGTTACATTATCAGTAATCTTGTCATTTCACAGCTTTATACCTATAATCTCAGTGTTTGAACAGGGCCTTAACGAAAGTATGGCTGTATTTACTTGTATTTCAAGGGTTTTCACACGTTTCTAATCATTTCCATGTACAATCATTGTGTATTTTAAGAGTTCTTCCAACATGAGACACTTTTCTTAGATATATATACGTGAATCTTCAGGATTCAAACTGTTTCATTCAAAATACTCTAGCCAATTCAGCCAAAATAGTAAATGTGAACAGTTTTCTCGTGATTTAAAGGCTTCATACACAAATTCTGAGCTCTATAAATGGCAATTCTACATGTTTGAAAGAACATTCTTCAGAAAAAAGCCAGTCAGGTAGCCAGTATTGTTACATTATTAGTAATCTTGTCATTTCACTGCTTTATACCTCTAATCTCAGTGTTTGAACAGGGCCTTAACGAAAGTATGCCTGTATTTACTTGTAATTTAAGGGTTTTCACACGTTTCTAATAATTTCCATGTAAAATCATGGTGTATTTTAAGAGTTCTTCCAACATGAGACACTTTTCTTAGATATATATACATGAATCTTGATGATTCAAACTGTTTCATTCACAAACTCTAGCCATTTCAACCAAAATAGTAAATGTGAACAGTATTCTCTTTATTTAAAGGCTTCATACACAATTTCTGCGGTATATTAAGGGCAATTCTACATGTTTGAAAGAACTTTCTTCAGAAAAACGCCAAGTCAGGTAGCCAGAATTGTTCCATTATCAGTAATCTTGTCATTTCACAGCTTTATACCTATAATCTCAGTGTTTGAACAGGGCCTTAACGAAAGTATGGCTGTATTTACTTGTATTTCAAGGGTTTTCACACGTTTCTAATCATTTCCATGTACAATCATTGTGTATTTTAAGAGTTCTTCCAACATGAGACACTTTTCTTACATGTAAATACATGAATCTTCAGGATTCAAACTGTTTCATTAAAAATACTCTAGCCAATTCAGCCAAAATAGTAAATGTGAACAGTTTTCTCTTGATTTAAAGGCTTCATACACAAATTCTGAGCTCTATAAATGGCAATTCTACATGTTTGAAAGAACATTCTTCAGAAAAAAGCCAAGTCAGGTCGCCAGTATTGTTACATTATCAGTAATCTTGTCATTTCACTGCTTTATACCTCTAATCTCAGTGTTTGAACAGGGCCTTAACGAAAGTATCCCTGTATTTACTTGTAATTTAAGGGTTTTCAAACGTTTCTAATAATTTCCATGTAAAATCATGGTGTATTTTAAGAGTTCTTCCAACATGAGACACTTTTCTTAGATATATATACATGAATCTTGAGGATTCAAACTGTTTCATTCACAAACTCTAGCCAATTCAACCAAAATAGTAAATGTGAACAGTATTCTCTTTATTTAAAGGCTTCATACACAATTTCTGCGGTATATTAAGGGCAATTCTACATGTTTGAAAGAATTTTCTTCAGAAAAACGCCAAGTCAGGTAGCCAGAATTGTTACATTATCAGTAATCTTGTCATTTCAAAGCTTTATACCTATAATCTCAGTGTTTGAACAGGGCCTTAACGAAAGTATGCCTGTATTTACTTGTATTTCAAGGGTTTCCACAAGTTTCTAATCATTTCCATGTACAATCATTGTGTATTTTAATAGTTCTTCCAACATGAAACACTTTTCTTATATATATATACATGAATCTTCAGGATTCAAACTGTTTCATTCAAAATACTCTAGCCAATTCAGCCAAAATAGTAAATGTGAACAGTTTTCTCTTGATTTAAAGGCTTCATACACAAATTCTGAGCTCTATAAATGGCAATTCTACATGTTTGAAAGAACATTCTTCAGAAAAAAGCCAAGTCAGTTCGGCAGTATTGTTACATTATCAGTAATCTTGTCATTTCACTGCTTTATACCTCTAATCTCAGTGTTTGAACAGGGCCTTAACGAAAGTATGCCTGTATTTACTTGTAATTTAAGGGCTTTCACACGTTTCTAATCATTTCCATGTACAATCATTGTGTATTTTAGAGTTCTTCCAACATGAGACACTTATCTTAGATATATATACATGAATCTTCAGGATTA
>NW_005882641.1:0-4312 GCF_000147115.1 Myotis lucifugus | reverse complement strand
GCATGGTGCCCAGCTGGGGAGAAGGACCTCAGACCTCACGGCCACGTCCCCAGCCCCATGGGGCTTGACAGGGTACCTCAGGATGCGCCCCCCCCCCCCCCCCCCTGGGGCCAGGGCGGGGGAACTGAGGCTGCCCCCCCCGCCCCGAGGGGCTTGATGGGGGTGGGGCTGGGCAGATCTGGGTCTCACCCAATGGGGGTGGGGCCCGCCGGGTCTGGGTCTCCTGCGTTTTCAAAGCGTGTGCGGGTGGTGGGCGGGGACTTGACTCTATGTCCTGCGGCGCACCCTAAACTCTGACAAGAGGGAGATTTTCATATACATTTTACTAATTTTCTTTCATCTCTGACACTTCTATTATAGAGAAAGGGCAAATAGCAATATTAAAATATTTCCTCTAATTAATTCCCTTTTAATGTGCATGAATTTCGTGCACTGGGCCTCTAGTTTATAATAAATGTGTACAACCAAAATCTTTGTAAATGGAAGACATTTCCAAGCCCTAGGCAGGGGGTACAGCTTATTTCCTTTATGTGATATTTAGCAGACAGAACCTCCCACCAGACTAAAGACAGCGGGCGAATCACTGGATTCCCTATACTATAAGGAAAGTTGACTTCCCCTCCTACCCACACCTCACCCAATAGTTCTCATGTTCCCAACTGCTGGTGGGAGGTTCCCAACTGCTGGTGAGAGGTGAGCATAAATCATTGCCTGCTATGATTCAGAATCCTAATATATAGAACCAGCACAGCATTCAGTTCTTAAAGGGCATCTACTCAACTGCCTCCGTAATCAACACCCTGGCTTGCTCTCTCTGGAAAGCAGAATTATAGGAAGATGCAGGGGCACTGAGAGCCTGAGGAAGACAGAGCCCACCCAGGAACAAAAATAAAGGGCCAGGAGAAATGCCTGCTGACCGGCAACTTCCATGATTAAAATTTCTAATTTTACAACTCAAGCTTCATGATACTGAATCCATGGTTGAAGGCAAAGGCAGGGTATAGGAGGGTGGGGCTGGTAGAGCGAAGCCAAGAGAAGATCTTGGAAAAAACTGTATTTTCCCTCACCTCTGGCCCATCACTGGTCTGGTTCCTGCCCCTATAGTTTTGCCTTTTCCCAAATGTCATATAAATAGAATCATAGTATAGATCGCTTTTGAACCTTCCATCTTCTACTTAGCATAACTGTTGAGTATATCAGTAGCTCATTCTTTTTTATTGCTGAGAATATCATTGTATGGATGGACCATATTTTGTTTATCCATCTACCAGTTGATGGATATTTATGTTGTCTCCAGTTTTGGGCATTTATGAATAATGACAATAATAAGAAAACAACAACCACCCAATTTTTAAAATGAGCAACAAATTTAAACAGACACTTTGCCCAAGAAGATATTATGGTTTTCATAAGCCCAGAAAAGCTGCTCAATATCATTATTCGTTAGGAAAATGCAGATTAAAACTGCCATGAGTTACCACGTTACACATTTTAGAATCCTGTAATAACATTAACAAAATCCGACAAAGAACAAAAACTTGGCAACACCAAATGCTGGTGAGGATGCTGAGCAACTGGAACTCCTGTGCTGCTGGTGGAAAGGCAAAATAGTGCAGCTACTTCGAAAAGTGGCTTGGCAGTGTCTTTCTTTCTTTATTTTTTTAAGTTCAATTTATTTTTAAAAAATATATTTTATTGATTTCAGAGAGAAAGAGAGAGATAGAAACATCAATGATGAGAGAATCATTTATCAGCTGCCTCCTGCACTCCCCCTACCAGGGATTGAGCCTGCAACCCGGGCACATGCCCTTGACCAGAATCCAACCCGGGACCCTTTGGTCCACAGGCCGACACTCTATCCACAGCCAACCCTATAGGGCGGTAGTTTCTTATAAAGTTAAATGTACCATTATCACACAACCCAGAAATCCCACTCCTGGGTATTTACCCAAAAGAAGTGAAAATGTACGTTCACACAAGAACCCGTACATGAATGTTTATAGCAACTTTATTCACGACTCATTATTAACTTCCCTTTTCAGATGTATAGGCAACTGTCTTTTAGGAAGGTTTTCCTAAAACTCCTAGGGTTTATTTCTTTTTTTCAATGTTCACAGACCTGAGCATATCAGTGATTTAAAAATAAAACGAAGAGATTACAAAAGAAGCCACTGAGTTTCTTGGGGTCACAAAACTCCATTCTTATAAGCCTGCTGTGGAGGCTGAGTCTCAATGGTGAGCTCACCGTTATTGTCACTTACAGCACCAGGAGCATAAAGAGACACAAGCTGGTGTTCTGGCCCTTAACTGAACCTTGACCCTCTCCTCCCCACATTGCCTTCCATAATCCATTTACATGCCCTCGTCCCCCAAAGAGATATCAGCGAGGTCAGGGGACTACGGAAAGCAGGGCAGATAAAATTAGCCAGCACTTCGATCCTTTAGTGTTGAGTTTACATAAAAACATCATTTATAATTGCTAGCATTTGTTTCATCTTCATGCTCAACTGGAAGTTCCTAGTTTTGAAGGACAGTGGCTTTTTGGATGAACTGTGGTATGTTTAGCATAGCTGGGCCTTGTTTTTATAAATAAAGTTTTATTGGAACACAGCACAGCCATTCATTTATATCTTGTGTAGGGTGGCTTTTGCCTATCTTTGGCAGAGTTGAGTATTTAAGACACAGACAAAGTGACCTACAAAATGTAAAGTATTTATAGTCTGGCCTTTTACAGAAAAAGTTTGCTGACTCTGGATCTCATAGAATGGCCTGCAGTCATTCGATTAATATGAACTATTAGTGCACCAGTTGTGTATCTACTAATTCCTAACGTTTGTATAATATTTTATTTATATCTTCAAATATGAACAAATGTCTGTTCATATATATAATTTCATTACTCCATTAGTCCTATTAATTTGACGATTATTATTATTACCATGACCTTTTTACAGATAAAACAGTTCAAAGAGAATGGGTGAATTTATTTATAAGAGGTGAAGCCAGAAGGAGGGGAAGCCAGGACTTGAACCCATTTGATTCTTCAAATCTGCTCTTGTCACAAATAAATAAAACAAATAAACAGAAAATAAAATATAGCACACACAGCAAGCATTTAGTGGACAAGTTAAAATCAACTTGGATTTCATCTGCCTAAATGCCCCACTGAGCTCATTCAACTAAAGTAAGTTCCACACAAAGTTCACAGATGAGGCTCACGTCCCCACTTACCCTTCTATCTGGCACCAAGGTACTGCTTAACCTACAAAAACTTCTTGTGACAAACTGTATTCCTTTCATGTATGTTAGTTCATTATACTAATTAATGATCAGAGAGTTGATTCAGGTTTTATGGGAGCTAAAGCTTAGACAACTTCTGGGTCCCTCTTTAAGAAAAAGAATACAAAAATACCTTCCTGTTGCAAATTTAACAAAAACCATGAGAACTTATTGCGAGGCCTCCGCCCAGAGCCTGGAAAGGGGCCCTACATTTAAGCTTCATTATCATAATAGTAAATCCTCCTCTGTGTATTATCTTCCCCCCTTAGAGAAAGAAAACTCATATACTCCCAATTCAGTTTCTAGAAAAGAGTGGAGCCCTTTGGCTAAGCAGAATGATTATTTAAATCTGCCACCCCATCGCTTTCCCTTAACGCTACGAGTCTGAAAGCGTTCATGCTTATTCTTGTCAAATTCTTTCTTCAGCCTAAAGCAGTGGTTTCCAAAGTGTGGTCCACAGACAAAATTAGACTCACTTGGGACCGTGATATACGTGCAGGTTCTCAGGCCCTGCCCCAGAAGTACAGAATCGGAAACTTGGAAACTGGGACTCTACCACCTGTGCTTTGGAAAGACCTATAGCTGATTCCCATGCGTGCTCCAGTTCGAGCACTGGTCCACTAGACCGTAAGTTCTACTTTCTCCGCTCATGCAAAAACATGTTTGAGGAAATGAGGAGAAACTATATTGTTTAGTAAGTTTTATATATTTTCTCTTTAGGAACACAACAATCAATTTTAACATCAAGCAATCCCATTTTTAGAATTTTAGAAAAATAGGACAGGTGAGATGTGCCAGAATTAACCAGAAGGAAAGAAGCAAATGCTTACAGCTCACAGTCTACTGGGATGACTTCTGAGTGCACTGATGATGAATCAAGCAAATTCATGACTTACCGAGTGGGAAATGTATATTTAAACACTCCTGACAGTCAGAAGATTGAATCAGT
This sequence comes from Myotis lucifugus, assembly GCF_000147115.1. Classification (NCBI taxonomy): domain Eukaryota; kingdom Metazoa; phylum Chordata; class Mammalia; order Chiroptera; family Vespertilionidae; genus Myotis; species Myotis lucifugus. The sequence continues at coordinate 84 of NW_005882641.1, read as the reverse complement.
AATTCTGAACTCTGAATCATCTTAGAAATTGAAGGAACTTTCCACAAAAAAGCTAAATTACTTGCCCTAGCTGGGTGATTCAGT
>NW_005882640.1:0-4318 GCF_000147115.1 Myotis lucifugus | reverse complement strand
CTCACTATCTTCGTATTTTTGGATTCTTTTTTCATTTTGCTTTTCCGGTTGGGTGTTTTTTGCTTCTTCGTATTTCAAATCTTTGACTTGATTCTTGCGATCCTCTAGTCTACTGTTGGCACTCTGCATAATATCCTTTATTTCAGTCAGTGTATGCTTAATTTCTAGTTGGTCCTTTTTCATAACTTCGAGGGTCTCACTAGATTTCTTGAGGGTCTCACTACATTTATCGGAGGTCTCACCAGACTTTTTGAGGGTCTTACTAAATTTATCGGCGGTTTCTAAAAAGTTCTTCAAAGACCTTAAAAGTGTGGTTTTGAACTCTATATCCAGTCGTTTTGCTTTCCTCCATTTCTGTCATTTGTGACCTGTTTCTTTGTCTCCTCACTTTTTATGCTTCCCTGTGTTGGTAGAGTGGCTTTGTGTGCTAGCTGTCCTATAGGGCCCAGTGGCTCAGCCTCCCAATTACCTGAGGTGGACACTCTTGGTGCACCCCTTTGTGGGCTTTGTGCACAGTCTTGTTGTAGTTAAGCCTTGATTGTTGTAGGTATCACTGGGAGGAATTGACCTTCAGGCCAATTGTCTGTGAGAATCAGCTGTGTCTACGGTGGGAGAACTTCTGTGCTGAAGACACCCTTCTGGGCAAGACTTGCTTCAGTGGGGCTTTGGTGCTCACTGAGTCTGCCCCCTGAGTGTGTCCCTTATGGATCTGAGGAGTTTTAATTGGATGGTCCCACTCTGACCACTGGGTACACTGGCTCTTGGATTTCTAAGGAGGTGCTAATTTAGCCTCTGCCTGAGGCTACCCAGCAGGAGCTACGAAGAGATCTGCAGATTCCCCTTCCTTGTTTGGGGTTTGGAGGTGCCCAAATGAGGCCCAGCTGTGAAGCAATGCAAGCTGCTGTGGGGCCTTGGGCCTTCTCTTGGAAGTTCTGGGTCTGTCTGGCCCAGCTGCAGTTTGTTAGGTAATTTTCAGATTGCAAAGGGCCAGGGCATTCATATGCAAAAGCCTCTGCTGCAGCCTGGTGGTGGGGCGGGGTCTCAGGGAATCAACAGGGCGGAGCAAGGAGCTATGGCTGATCCTCAGCCCTGCCCTAAGGGGTCCCGCGTCTCAGTGTCCCGGTAATCACTGCAAGCACCTCTGAGAGAAAGCCACCCTCGAGTTCCGAGTTCTGCCCGAGGCCAGACAGTCCAGTTTCTCCCTGTATGAGTCTGGGTCCCCAGAGACTGGTCCAGACCTGGAGTTCAGAGCAGTCGGGGGCTTGTGACTCCCTCCTGATTCAAAAAGACAGCCGCGTCCTCAGTTGCCAGCCCTTGCCACGTGGGCCTCCGTACCTCTGCACTTCCGCAGCTCCTCTGAGTCTCAGTGTGCTTTTCTCTTTCCTTCTAGTTGTAGAATTTCCACTCAGTCAGCCTTCCTGTGGTTCTGGATGATGTCCGTTTTGTCTTTTAGTTGTATTTTTGAATTTGTTGTGGGAGGCAGCAGTTTCTGGTGTTTACCTATGCCGCCATCTTGGTTTCTCTGTAAGTCATGATTTCTTTCTTTTTTTAAAAAAATATATTTTTATTGATTTCAGAGAGGAAGGGCAAGAAAGAGAGAGATAGAAACATCAATGATGAGAGAGATTCATTGATGGTCTGCCTCCTGCATGTCTCCTAGGGATTGAGCCTGCAACTCAGGCATGTGCCCTTTACCAGAATTGAACCTGGGACCCTTCATTCTGCACGCCAATGCTCTATCCACTGAGCCAAACCAGCTACGGTAGTCATGATTTCTTTTACTTTATGCAGAAGGTCCTCGGCTTATGTCACAGATCCATTCCTACGGCTCAACATATTTTCACTAAGTCGGAACCCACCTACATAAGCACCTACGTCACTCACATGGAGCACATACACAGCAATAATGAAGTGAAACAGTAAAAAAAATTTAAAAGAAAGATAATTCCTGATCTTTACTTGTGGTAAATAAATTATAAAAAACATAAAGCACATATGTACATATGTCGAAATGATGGAACTTTTTTTTTTTTTTTTTTTTTTTTACAAATAAATGGGAGATGGCGACGTAACCACGGAACAACGTACGTCGAGTCCGACGTAACCCGAGGACTACCTGTATTATATTACTCTGTTCCTTCACTCTCAACCTGTGTGTGTCTTTTGTTTTGAGGTGGGTCTCTTGTAGACAGCATATAGCTGGGTCATGTTTTTGTATCCATTCAGCTACCCTATGCCTTTTAATTGGAGTATTTAGTCCATTTATATTTAGGGTTATAATTGATAGGTACTTATTTATTGCCATTTTAATTCTGTATGGCTAGGTTTCTCCCTGTTTCTTCTTTTCATTACAACAATCCCTTTAACATTTCTTATAATGCTGGCTTGGTGGTGATGAACTCCTTTAGCCTTTTTTTGTCTAGGAAGCTCTTTATTTAACTGTCTATTTTGAATGATAGCCTTGCTGGATATAGTAATCTTGTCTCAGATCCTTGCTTTCCATTACCTTGAGTACTTCATGCCATTCCCTTCTGGCCTGTAGAGTTTCTGATGAGAAATCAGGTGTCAGCCTTATGAGAGCTCCTTTGTAGGTAACAGTTTTCTTTTCTCTTGCTGCCTTTAAGATTCTCTCTTTGTCTTTAATTTTTGGCATTTTAATTATGATGTGTCTGGGCAGGGCCTGTTTGGGTTCTTCTTGTTTGGGCTTCTCTGTGCCTCCTGAACTTGTGTGACTTTTTCCTTTACCAGGTTAGGGAAGTTTTCTGCCATTGTTTCTTCTAACACCTTCTCTATGCCTTTCTCCCTTTCTGTCTCTTCTGACATACCTGCTATTCTAATGTTGTTGTTTCATGTTGTCCCATGGCTCCCTTAAGTTGTCCTCCTGTTTTTTGTTTTTTTTTTTATTGTTTTTTCTTTTTAGTTTTCTGATTGAGTGATATTTTCAACTGTCTTCTAATTCACTGATTCCATACTCAGCTTCCCCTAATCTGCTGTGTATTCCTTCCATTGTGTTCTTTATTTGTGTTATGTCATTCTTTATCTCAGACTGTTCTTTTTTCATAGTTACTATATCTTTTCTCATGCTGTTGACAATGTTTACCATCATTACTCTGAACTCTGTTTCAAATAAACTTCTTATCTCTGCTTCATTTATCTCTTCTGGAGAATTCTCTAGTTCTTTCATTTTGGGGTTGTTTCTTTGTCTCCTTATTTTGGCTTTCTGTTTGGTTTTGTGATTCTATCAGGTAGATCCTCTACACTGCTCAATCTCTAATGCAGGACAAAGTTAAAGGCTGTTTCTGACTAATTAGATCAGGCATAGAGTCAAAGCCTCCAGAGATCACCTGTCTACAGACTGATAGGATTCCTACGTGAATTGCCCCCCAGGCAATTGTCCTCAGATATGGCTAGAGTTTTTTCAACAGGGTGGGGCAGTTGCTTTTGCCTGGAGTCTAATTGTTATTTTTAATCTCTTAAGTGGCCTTAGGGCAAGGTGTTTTCCAGTAGGGTGTGTCAGCTGTCCAGGCAAGGCAAATGACTGTGGGATAGATGTCCTCTGCTGTATGAGGGAATGACTCAGCCCAGGAAACTTGGGTGATCTGCCTTCTGAGCTGTAACCCCCAAGTCCCCAATCCTGGCTTCTGCTCTCACAGCTCCAATCCACTTCTCCCTCCCTTTGCTGGAGTACAAGGTGGGTGGCTCTGTTATGCCCAGATTTCAGGATCCCCAAGAGACCACACCAGGGAGCCAGCTGTGTCCGATGCAAAAGCAAAGAGTCTTTATTCAAGCCCGGGCTTGGCTCCTCTACCCTCCTTACCAACGCAGCAGCAAGTGGCAGAGAGAGAGCGAGCTTTGTGGGTAGAGGGGTTTTATAGGGGGGTTGGAGTAAGGGGAGGAGAGAGGACTGTGGGCCCTGCCGATTGGCCAGGCGCAAGTCGGTGTCTTGTTACACAGGATGTGGTTGTATCTATGTCACGCACTTCCCTTGATTATCGTTGGTTAGTTTAAAGAAATCCTAGGTGTGGCTAGCAGAGGCTTGGGCTTCCGGGAAGAAGCTCCTTGCTGAGCACATGGCTGCTGCCCAAAAATGGAGGATTCGGGGCAGATGGAGGGCGTCAGCCCTCGCCCTTTCAGCTCCACGGGGAATTTTGTCCATTGGCCCTTTAAGAGGGTGCCTGAGTTTTCAGCTGTTACTCCCTGGCAGACAGCATTCTACTGCTTTTCACAGCCAGATGTTATGTGGGTACATACTGTCCTCAGTTTTGGTGCTTTCTGCTGGGGAGCCCAGCTTCAGGATTAGATCCCAGAGTTCTCAGTG
>NW_005882639.1:3528-5649 GCF_000147115.1 Myotis lucifugus | reverse complement strand
ACAAAGTTCTTTTGGGTTGGATCACCTTCCCTACACCCACCCACCCTCCCCCCGCCTTTCCCTCTGAGATTCCACAGTGTGTTTTATGCTTCCATGACTCTGAATCTATTTTGTTCATCAGTTTATTTTGTTCATTAGATTCCACATATGAGTGAGATCATATGATACTTGTCTTTCCCTGACTGTGTTGTTTTGCTTAGCATAGTGCTCTCCAGATTCCTCCATGCTGTCTCAAAGGGTAAGAGATCCATCTTTTTTACTGCTGCATGGTATTCCACGGTATAAATGTACCACAACTTTTTTATCCACTCATCTACTGATGGGCACTTGTGCTGTTTTCAGGTCTTAGCTATTGTAAATTGGCAACTGATTTTTGTATGTTCATTTGTTACATGACACCTTGCTGAATCTGATTATTAGTTCTAGTAGTTTCTGGTGGAATCTTTAGGGTTTTCTACATATAATATCATGTCATCTGCAAATTTTAATTTTTCCTCCTTTCAAATTTAGATGCCTTTCATTTCTTTTTCTTACCTTATTGCTATAGCTAGCAATTCCCAGTGCTATGTTGAATGGAAATGATTAGAGGGGGCATCCTTGTCTTGTTTATAATCTTAGAGAAAGAGCTTTCAGCTTTTCACTGTTGGGTATTGCTGGGGTCCAGCCCCAGCGGGTCCAGGGGTTCCCAAAGGTGTGGACGGAGTCGGCGAAGAATGTTTTACACGGAGACAGTGTTCAGAACTCTCTAGCTTTCTTTAGTCTCCGTGGATCTTCCTGTGCCTGGCTGAGGCCACAGAGAGAGATCCCAAGGCAAGCTGAGCCTTTATTTTATAGTGAGAGGTAAACAAGGTAGTGGTTTCTATAGTTACACAGTTCTTGTGAGTTTCACTTGTTTTGACCATAGTTACACTTCCTGCACTTCCCTCAGCCCATTAGCTTCCCAGATAAGATCTAGAGAGCCTCATAAGGTCAAGCCTAATTATGCTAAGAGGGCTGTGCCCTCTAAGCTGGGAATTGTTTGTGACTTTACCAACAGGTCAGTCGGAGGCTTAACCCTATATCAGCTCCCCACAGGGTATGATATTAGTTGAGGCTTGCCAGATAATAACTTTATTATGTTGAAGTTGTTTTCTATTTCTAGTTTGTTGAGAATTATTATCATATAAGGGTGTTAAATTTTCTCAAATACTTTTTTGCATCTCTTTAGATTATCATATAGTTTTTATCCTTCACTTTGTTAATGTAATATATCACACATTGATTTTTGTGTTAAACCATCCATTCATCCAAGGGATAGATTCCACTTGATCATGGTGTATAATGCTTTTAATGTGTTGTTTAATTCAATTTGCTAATAATTTGTTGAAGATATTTGCATCTATGTTAATCAGACTTAGTGGCCTATAATTTTCTTTTCTTGTAGTGTCATTGTCTGGGTTTGAATAGGTGTAATGTTAACCTTGTAAAATAAGTTTAGAATTTTTCCTTCCTCTTAAATTTTTTAGAAAAAATGCAAAGGATTGAAATTCATTCTTTGACTATTTGGTAGAAATATTCAGTGAAGCAATTAGGTCCTGGGCTTTTCTTTGTCAGGAGGTTTTGGTTACCATTTCAAATCTGTTGTTCCTCTTTAAATTTTCTATTTCTTTATGATTCAGTCTTGGTAGGTGGTATGTTTCTAAAAAATTTTTCATTTCTTCTAGGTTAGCCAACTTGTTGGCATGTAATCTCATAATTCTTTTCATTTCTGAATTATCAGTTGTAATGTTTCCTCTTTCATTTCTAATTTTATTTATTTGAATCATGTATTTTAGTCTAGCTAAAGGTTTTTTAATTTTGTTGATTAACATCTGTCTTATTGGTTTTCTAATTTTTCTTTTGTTTATTTCTGCTCTAATCTTTACTATTTACTACCTTCTGATTAATTTGGACTTAGTTTGCTCTTTTTCTAGTTTGTTGAGCTATAAAATAAATGTGTTTATAAATATTTTATTATAATATTTAATACTAGAGGCCCAGTGCACGAAATTTGTGCACCTGGCTGGTGATCAGGACTGATCTGTGGGGTGACCAATGGGTGATCGGGGGGCCCTGCTGGCTCCTAACTGGGCTGGCCTGGGG
>NW_005882639.1:0-2218 GCF_000147115.1 Myotis lucifugus | reverse complement strand
TATATGAAGCTAGAGAGAATCGTCAGTAAAATAGTCTTTATTATCTAATAACACAATAAAACAGGAAAAATTTAATAGGGGTCTACTCTGGTGTTGTGTGCACTGCTGTCTTTGCTCATAGGGAGAATTGATTCAATTTAGTTTACCTTGGTGAGGGGCAAGATCCTTCCTTTAGAACCTCAATCTAACATGCAGTATCCAAGTTCAAAGTTTTCTTAGGGCTCTCATGTCAGATTTTCATCACACTTGATTAGCAGATTGTAAACATATGATGAGTTCCGAGACAAACTCTATGCTAAAGGACAACTTCAGGGACTTTTTTTCCCCCTCACAGTATGCCAAAAGTTATTTGAAAAAAACAACAACACCCTGTTTAATAAAATCCTTTTCCTTTGTATACTACTCTGAAGCCCTTTTATATTTTCAGTGTCAGTGAGTCATCCAACTGGTTCTTCACCAAGTACTTTGAGATTTGAATATAGATTGACATCTTACTTTGATATTTGACACTTCTTATCTTAGAGTCTTAGCAAAAGCTTCAATTTTAGCATTCTATTAGAGGGATACACTTAAGATGCTGCACTGAAATATATAGACTATTACTTATCAAAGTAGAAAAATGACTGATTAGACATCCAGAAACTCCCCGTTCTGAGCTTAAATCTACAATAAATTCTTTATATTAGAGGTTCTCAACATTTTTGGTTGTTATTTTAAAATGTACACAGTAAATAAAAATTACATTCTCACATGCAATTTTTAGCATCCTACTCATAAAGTTAATATTTTGTACATTCTCAAAATAGCATATTCACTTTCAGGTGAAAGAGAAATGTATGTGCAGATATAAGTTTACAAATTCTTTGCTCTATACATCTGAAACTCATTAACACATTTTAATTTTTTCCTATTATTAATGACACATTTCTTGCACTATGGTTCAAAACTTCTAATGACAACAGTGTATTGAGACTCCTTGTTGAGAACTCCTATTCTATGTAACCTTGAGGACATTATTTTGATCCTTATCTTTCCCCTTAGCTAAAAATAAGGAGTGAACCTGAAGTTCCCTTTAATCCTAATATATATATATATATATATAGTTAATTGAAAAACATGTAAAAGGCATGCATTTTAGTTGAGTTATATGGATACACAATAAAAATATTGTAAAACTAAAAAAGATTATATAGCTTTTAGTTTTTAAAACAATATAAATATTGGTTTTGAAAGAAGAAAAGATCTTCAAGATAAATGTAAGATTTCTATATATATATAACTTTGATTTCTCATTTTAAGGTTGTTTAAGTAAAACTTTGAATATTCTTAAAAGAAGGGGAGAGGAAAAAGTACATGTTGTGATTGAATTTACTTATTATTTCTGAAAACTGCTCATTAAGAAATATTACCTCATCTTGTTTGATGGCGCAGCTTCTCTTATCTATTGAGAGCCCTCTAGGTAAGTTAGTTATTTATAATTCAATCTAGCTGATAACAGATAACACAAGGAAAGTAATAAAAAGTTGAAGGTTTACTCCTTAAGAAACTATTATTAGACTATTTTCATTCCATGTTTTACCTTTTAGTATGATATTTTGCATTCTAAATTTTCATGTTTAATATTCTTTTGTGTCATAGAATAGCATCCTTGTAACTTTATAATATACTAGTAATTGTAATGAGATATGATGTTACTTTAATAATATGTTGTGTTTTTTTGTAGTTGTTTTTTCTATCCAATTTGATAGGTCTCAACCTTGCCTGCAACATTGGAATAGCCTGGGAAATCTGACAAAAAAGTAGTATATCCCCACCTCAGAGATTCTCATTCTTTTGGTTGGGGATGGGGACCAGACATTAAGGTACTTTAGAAAAGTTCTTTAGGCGATTCCATTATAGAGTGTGGCTGAGATCCACTTTTCTAAATATTATAGACTAGAGGCCCAGTGCACGAATTTGTGCACCAGTGGGTCCCTTGGTCTGGCCTGTGGGATCGGGCTGAAACCAGCTCTCTGACATCCCCTGAGGGTTCCTGGATTGCGAGAGGGTTCAGGCCAGGCTGAGGGTCCCCACCAGTGCACAATGGTGTGGGGAGGGACACAGGAGGTTGGCCAGCTGGGAGGGACCACAGGAGGGCTCCAGGGCATGTCCAGCCCATCTTGCTCAGTCTTGATTGGCCAGACCCCAGCAACAAGCTAACCTACCAGTTGGAACATCT
>NW_005882638.1:0-4344 GCF_000147115.1 Myotis lucifugus | reverse complement strand
TCCTTGGTCCCAGGGTGCTACCTTGCCTGCGGCCATGCTTTCGGATCACTATCAAGATCACTATCATGATATCTATCACGATCACGATCACAAGCCTCAGGCAAGGTGGCCTCTGGGTCCTAGGTTGCTGCCTAGCTTGAGGCACAGCTTTCCAATCATGATCATAATTACAGGCCACAGGCAAGATGGCTGATGGGTCCTGGGGTGCCGCCTTGCCTGTGGTTCTGCTTTCAGATCACAATCAGGATCACTGTCACAATCACCATCACAGCTGCAGGCAAGGCAGCTCCTGGGTCCTGGGGTGCCACCTTGCCTGTGGTCCTGCTTTCTGATCTCAATCACGGGCCACAGGCAGGGGGGCACCTTTGTGCCCAGGGGCTGCCTTGCCTGAGGTCCTCCTTTCCGATCTTGATCTTAATCACAAGCCACAGGCAAGGTGGCTCCTTGGTCTGCGGGGCACCCCTTGTCTGCGACCTGGTTTTCAAATCACTATCACGGGCTGCAGGCAAGGCAGCTCCTGGGTCCCGGGGTTCCGCCTTGCCTGTGGTCGTGCATTCTAATCTCAATCACGGACCGCAGGCACAGTGGCTCCTGGGTCCTGGGGTGCCGCCTTGACTGAAACCCGGCTTCTAAATCACAATCATGGGCCACAGGCAAGGCGGCTCCTGGGTCCTGGTGTGCAGCCGTGCCTGAGGCCGGCCCTCTGAGCATGATCACGATCACGGCCCCCTTAGGTCCCTGGGTGCCCCCTTGCCAGTGGTCCTGCTTTTAAATCACCATCATGATCTCAATCACGGCTGCAAGCAAGGCAGCTCCTGGGTCCCGGTGTGCCGCCTTGTCTGTGGGCCGGCTTTCAAATCAGGATCATGGGCCACAGGCAAGGTGGCTCCTGGGACCCAGTGTGCTGCCTTGCCTGCGGCATTACTTTCCAATCAGGATCACAATCACGATCACGATCACGGGCCACAGGCAAGGTGGACCCTGGTCCAGGGCTTCCGCCTTGCCTGTGGTCTTGCTTTCAGATCAAGATCACGATCAGGATCACGGCTGCAGGCAAAGCAGTTCCTAGGTCCCGGGATGCTACCTTGCCTGCAGCCATGCTTTCGGATCACTATCAAGATCACTATCATGATATCTATCACGATCACGATCACAGGCCTCAGGCAAGGTGGCTTCTGGGTCCTGGGTTGCTGCCTAGCTTGAGGCCCAGCTTTCCAATCATGATCATAATTACAGGCCACAGGCAAGATGGCTGATGGGTCCTGGGGTGCCGCCTTGCCTGTGGTTCTGCTTTCAGATCACAATCAGGATCACGATCACAATCACCATCACAGCTGCAGGCAAGGCAGCTCCTGGGTCCGGGGGTGCCGCCTTGTCTGTGGGCCGGCTTTAAAATCAGGATCATGGGCCACAGGCAAGGTGGCTCCTGGGACCCAGTGTGCTGCCTTGCCTGCGGCATTACGTTCCAATCAGGATCACAATCACGATCACGATCACGGGCCACAGGCAAGGTGGACCCTGGTCCAGGGGTTCCGCCTTGCCTGTGGTCCTGCTTTCAGATCAAGATCACGATCAGGATCACGGCTGCAGGCAAGGCAGTTCCTAGGTCCCGGGGTGCTACCTTGCCTGCGGCCATGCTTTCGGATCACTATCAAGATCACTATCATGATATCTATCACGATCACGATCACAGGCCTCAGGCAAGGTGGCTTCTGGGTCCTGGGTTGCTGCCTAGCTTGAGGCCCAGCTTTCCAATCATGATCATAATTACAGGCCACAGGCAAGATGGCTGATGGGTCCTGGGGTGCCGCCTTGCCTGTGGTTCTGCTTTCAGATCACAATCAGGATCACGATCACAATCACCATCACAGCTGCAGGCAAGCCAGCTCCTGGGTCCCGGGGTGCCACCTTGCCCTTGGTCCTGCTTTCCGGTCTCAATCACGGGCCACATGCAGGGCGGCACCTTTGTGCCCAGGGGCTGCCTTGCCTGAGGTCCTCCTTTCCGCTCTCGATCTTAATCACAAGCCACAGGCAAGGTGGCTCCTTGGTCTGCGGGGCACCCCTTGTCTGCGACCTGGTTTTCAAATCACTATCACGGGCTGCAGGCAAGGCAGCTCCTGGGTCCCGGGGTTCCGCCTTGCCTGTGGTCCTGCATTCTAATCTCAATCACGGACCGCAGGCACAGGGACTCCTGGGTCCTTGGGTGCCCCCTTGACTGACCCCGGCTTCAAAATCACAATCATGGGCCACAGGCAAGGCGGCTCCTGGGACCTGGGGTGCCCACATGCCTGAGGCCAGGCTTTCAGATCACGATCATGATAATGGGCCAGAGGAAAGGCGGGCTCCTGGGTCCTGGTGTGCAGCCGTGCTGAGGCCGGCCCTCTGAGCATGATCACGATCACGGCCTCCTTAGTTCCCTGGTTGCCCCCTTGCCAGTGGTCCTGCTTTTAAATCACCATCATGATCTCAATCACGGCTGCAAGCAAGGCAGCTCCTGGGTCCGGGGGTGCCGCCTTGTCTGTGGGCCGGCTTTCAAATCAGGATCATGGGCCACAGGCAAGGTGGCTCCTGGGACACAGTGTGCTGCCTTGCCTGCGGCATTACTTTCCAATCAGGATCACGATCACGATCACGATCACAGGCCACAGGCAAGGTGGACCCTGGTCCAGGGCTTCCGCCTTGCCTGTGGTCCTGCTTTCAGATCAAGATCACGATCAGGATCACGGCTGCAGGCAAAGCAGTTCCTAGGTCCGGGGATGCTACCTTTCCAGCGGCCTGCTTTCCGATCACTATCAAGATCACTATCATGATATCTATCACGATCACGATCACAGGCCTCAGGCAAGGTGGCCTCTGGGTCCTGGGTTGCTGCCTAGCTTGAGGCCCAGCTTTCCAATCATGATCATAATTACAGGCCACAGGCAAGATGGCTGATGGGTCCTGGGGTGCCGCCTTGCCTGTGGTTCTGCTTTCAGATCACAATCAGGATCACGATCACAATCACCATCTCAGCTGCAAGCAAGGCAGCTCCTGGGTCCGGGGGTGCCGCCTGGTCTGTGGGCCGGCTTTCAAATCAGGATCATGGGCCACAGGCAAGGTGGCTCCTGGGACCCAGTGTGGTGCCTTGCCTGCGGCATTACTTTCCAATCAGGATCACTATCACGATCACGATCACGGGCCACAGGCAGGGCGGCACCTTTGTGCCCAGGGGCTGCCTTGCCTGAGGTCCTACTTTCCGATCTCGATCTTAATCACAAGCCACAGGCAAGACTGCTCCTTGGTCTGCGGGGCACCCTTTGTCTGCGTCCTGTTTTTCAAATCACTATCACAGGCTGCAGGCAAGGCAGCTCCTGGGTCCCAGGGTTCCTCCTTGCCTGTGGTCGTACATTCTAATCTCAATCACGGGCCGCAGGCACAGTGGCTCCTGGGTCCTGGGGTGCCCCCTTGACTAAAACCCGGCTTCAAAATCACAATCATGGGCCACAGGAAAGGCGGCTCCTGGGACCCGGGGTGCCCCCATGCCTGAGGCCAGGCTTTCAGATCACGATCATGATAATGGGCCAGAGGCAAGGCGGCTCCTGGGTCCTGGTGTGCAGCCGTGCCTGAGGGTGGCCCTCTGAGCATGATCACGATCACGGCCTCCTTAGTTCCCTGGGTGCCCCCTTGCCAGTGGTCCTGCTTTTAAATCACCATCATGATCTCAATCACGGCTGCAAGCAAGGCAGCTCCTGGGTCCGGGGGTGCCGCCTTGTCTGTGGGCCGGCTATCAAATCAGGATCATGGGCCACAGGCAAGGTGGCTCCTGGGACCCAGTGTGCTGCCTTGCCTGCGGCATTACTTTCCAATCAGGATCATGATCACGATCACGATCACAGGCCACAGGCAAGGTGGACCCTGGTCCAGGGGTTCCGCCTTGCCTGTGGTCCTGCTTTCAGATCAAGATCATGATCAGGATCACGGCTGCAGGCAAAGCAGTTCCTATGTCCGGGGATGCTACCTTGCCAGCGGCCATGCTTTCTGATCACTATCAAGATCACTATCATGATATCTATCACGATCACGATCACAGGCCTCAGGCAAGGTGGCCTCTGGGTCCTGGGTTGCTGCCTAGCTTGAGGCCCAGCTTTCCAATCATGATCATAATTACAGGCCACAGGCAAGATGGCTGATGGGTCCTGGGGTGCCGCCATGCCTGTGGTTCTGCTTTCAGATCACAATCAGGATCACGATCACAATCACCATCACAGCTGCAAGCAAGGCAGCTCCTGGGTCCCGGGGGTGCCGCCTTGTCTGTGGGCCGGCTTTCAGATCAGGATCATGGGCCACAAGCCAAGGTGGCTCCTG
>NW_005882637.1:4088-5828 GCF_000147115.1 Myotis lucifugus | reverse complement strand
CCCAAACAAAGCAGATTTTTTTGAAAAACAAAAAAAACAAAAAAATAATTATTGTATCAGCATTCCAAAATTTTAAGTTTCCCATCAACATTCAGATATCTTCTTTTCAGAAAAAAAAAAAAAAAGCATAAAGAAGGATGACCTGGCAGCCTGGCCTGCCTCCCAACTGACAGCCTCTAGCTGGGTGTATTCTCCACCAGGGCCTGGTCTATCGCTGACTCTCCTTCCCCACCTGCTGGACCTGCCCGGCCACTGCAGGCAGCTGAGTTTACAGCCCCACAGCACATGTTAAATCAGGGCTGTGGGAAGGGAGGCTTCATGTGGTCACGACTCTGGGTTGAGGCAAGACCTGGATTCAAATCCTGCCCGTGACTAGGAACATTGACCTTGAACAAGTTGTTTAATCTCCCTGAGCTTGTTTTCTCCTCTGTTGCTGTGGTTTTTTTAAAGGATAACAATAGCTCAGTCAATTCTAATGATTCGCAGTATAATGTTCTACCCAAACACGCGAACCCTGAATTAGTGAGTACTGAAACTGTTCCCACCGGTGCCTGGGAGTCTCTGGTAACATTCTGTCAGCTGAACAAGACATAAAGACGCTCCGTGTAATACACTCAGAGGCAACAGCACCATACCTGGGCCCGAATGACCCTTGAGTGTCACTCATATATTCCCCGTAAGGCCCAGAGCAGCCTTGCACTTGGGAACACTATACAGCACTTCAGCACTCCATTTGGGGGCCATTTCAAACAGCGAAATCACCCTCAAAGCCCACAAAATAGAACACCATGGCACTCAATGGCCCACAAAGAGGACGCTGGTAGGTGACAGCTGAAACAAGGCCGAAGTCAAAGACTTTTACAACCTCAGCTGCAAATGTGCACATCCGGCGACTCCAGTATCTCCCACTCTGGGCACGTCCATGACAGGCCACGGGCACTGATTTGGGGGTCACCAATACATTTCAGCCAGGAGGTGAATTCACAAATGGGAATGCGTGAATGCTGAGGACCGAGCCTCCCTCCTCACGGGATCGCTGGTGTTAGAGGATGCAGGTGCCCCTGCCCAACAGTAATCAGCATCATAACTGTGGGAGGGGAGGTTGTCCAAACCTAGACAATGCCCCATCCCAGCTGCCGAGTCCTTCCTTCCAGCCACCAGCTGGAGTCCCCTTTACCTTGTTACCACCAGCTGCGTCCAGGGCAGGATTGGTAAAAATGTACCATCACCAGGGGTCTCACTTGAGCTCAGCTCAGCGGGTGCTGAGTGAGTGGGTCTGACTGACATCCCAGCAGAGGCCCTGCAGGGGGCCTAGCGGTTACCTGTCCAGCTCTCCCTGCAGCCTCTGGTTCTCCTCGGCGGCCATGGCACTCGTCCTCTGCTCCTGCTGCAGAGCCTCCTGCTCTGTGGTCAAGAGCGTCCCCAGCTGCTCCAGGGCCGCCTTATGTTGGAGCTGGTCCTTGTATCTGTTGATGGGAAACACACCCGCTAGGAAAGGACACCCCAGACCTCAAAGCCTGGGTGAGCAGCTTCTCTCTGCAGAGCTGAGGGAGAGGGGGATGGACAGGGGACAGGGTTGGACAAGGAGAGGCACAGACACTGAGCCAGCTCTGGGGGTCTCCTCCAGCCGGGAGCCAAGTCCCCCTCCTCCCACCTGACATGTCTCCATGGCCCCATCCAGACCCTGTCAAAGCAGCCTCCCTCGTTCATTCCACTGGGAACAAAACCACTGTTTTCTGA
>NW_005882637.1:0-2645 GCF_000147115.1 Myotis lucifugus | reverse complement strand
AGGAGCAGACGTCCCAGCACCCCCAAAGGAAGGGAATCTGGGTGGAGAAAGGGGTGGAAGGCTCTGCAGAGAGTCCACATACAGCACTGGGTGAGTGCATAAATGAACGTCATTGCCCCCAAGTTCATGCAGCAGCAGGAGCCCTCCACAGGCTCTGCAGGCTCAGCGCCCTCCCTGGTCCCTGTGATGCCAAATCCCTGCACCTCAGCTGTTCCCAGGGAAGCCCCAGCCTTTGCCTAGCATCTTGCTGAGGCAGAGGCAAGGGAAGACCTCAGCAGGGACAACTCACAAGCACAGAAGGTGGACAGCTCCCTCCTGTGCTGCTCCCTCCTGTGCTGCTCCAAGTGTGGGAGAGCCTCTCTTTATCGCATCTCTCCAGCCCCCCCCCACCCCCGCACCTTGGAGTTCTCTGTACATCTCACTTCCCCCAGGCTCTGGGTCCCGCTGCACCTGCCAGGGCCACTGAAATCAGGGATCTGTTGGCCAGGAGCTCAGCCGAAGTTGGCTGACTACATGCACACAAAGCCCTGATTTTGCAAAAGCACAAAATTAAGATTTATGCATTTAAGGTACATCAATTTTACCTTTAAAAAAGTATATGGAGAGTCATAGGTAAAGGTGACAGGAGAATGGCCGAGGATTGGTAATGCTGCTGCAGGTGAGGGGAACACAGGATTTTCACTATACTATTGTGTACACGTCCATATATTCAAAAGTTTCCAAAATTAAAAGTAAAAAAAGAAAATCAGAAGCCCAGACTTAGAGACTTGGACAGGGAAAACGCCTGGGGAGCTGGGTAAGGCACGCCCCTGAAAATCGGCAGCTGTGGTGACTTCCCCTCCTTGTCCTTGGTTTGGAGAGAAAAGGAAGAGGGGGTAGGAATGCCCAGGGGAGCTGGGTCCCCAATGCTGACACCTGGTTTCCCTGAGCCGGGATTAGTGGGCACACCCTTCTCCCCTGGGGGACCCTCCTGCCCCTCAGTCTCCAGCCGCACCAACTCCACATCGTTGAGGGTGATGGTGGATTTACTTCTCTTCACTGTGAAGCAGCGGGACCAGAGGAAACATGAGGGACCAGAGTGAAGGAGGGACAGGAGCCGGGGAGCCCGTCAGTCACCCCCAGCCGCAGGCACCCACCTGTCACTGAGAGCCTTGCTCACCAGCTCCAGGGTCCGACGCAGCAGTGTCTTATGGCGGCGGTACTTGTCCAGAAGGGCCTTGTGCTCCTTAGTCAGGTGCTCGTGGAGTGCGCCTAGGCTCGCGTGTTCCTGCTGCAGGGCCTGGTGGGCTGCCACCAGCTGCTGGTGCTGCAGCTGAGTGTCCTGCTCTGTGAGCGCAGTGTGCGAGGCGCTCTGGGAGCTCAGAGTGGAATTTTCCACCTGCTGGAGGGAGAAGGAAATGACGCCTCATCAGGTGCAGGCCCAGGGGGACCACAGACTCCGGATCCCCAGGTCCCCACACGCAGTGAGGGACCAACAGCGGGTCAAGTGCAGACACCAAAATAGCAGGACCCTCAGGAGAGGCAACACCAAGCCGAGCTGAGGACAATTCTACTTGCACTCAAGGAACCGCTCTGGGAAGGCCCACGGCAGAAACGGACTGTCCCATGGGCCTAAGCTTAGTCCTGGGCCCCTCCCTGCACATGTGACCTTTCTTGGCAATTTTTGCCCTTTCTCTGGATAACCTCCTTGGGTACTCTCTCTGAATACTTTGAAAAGTGCATGGAAATTCAGTAAGGACACAGAGAACCTGAACAGCACTACCAACCCATTTCACCGATATTTACACAATACCCATCCAACCGCATTCAAAGCACCAGAGAGTTGACTGGGGAGGAACCGTCCTGACTCATTCTGAGGCCAGAATTACCCTGGTGTCCAGCTGCTTGTCCCGCTCCAGACGCTCAGGCTTCAGGGTGTCCAGAGACGTCTGCAGCCTCTGGTTCTCCAGCAACAGGTCCTGGCTTTCCCACTCCAGGGCGTGGACCCTCTCAGGGGCCGTCGTCAGGGCGCTGACCTCCATGGCCAGCTTCTCGATCTCCTCCTGCAGCCGATGCAGCTCCTGCTCCAGCTCCTGTGCCCGCACCACGTGCTCCTTCACCCGCACCTTCATGTGCTCCAGCTCCTGTGCCTGCACCGCCTGCGCCTTCACCTGCTCCAGGTCCCGGCACAGCTGCCGCCGCTCCCACTCCATCATGGTCACTTTCCTTTTGGTGTCCGTCACCGTCTGGAGGAGGACTTTTTGCTCAGTCTTCCTGCCCTTCATGCGGGCCTTGCTGCTGGTCTGTGAACTATCCCGCAGTGAATGCACCAGTTTTTTCAGATCCTTGAACTGCAGGAAAACACAATGGAAACAACACAGGCATGATTTCGGTCCAAATGGAGGCCCAAAGTGTAGGCCTGGAATGTCCATCTCATCGTGGACCCAAAGGACGCCCTAACGTTTCCCAAAGGCCTGATATGGACACAAGGTGAAGGGGGTGGGGGATCCCCACCCCGACAGATCAGGTCTAAAAACTTTTACAGAAGCCAGATGACTTAGAAAAAGAACTGCATCCTTCTCCTCAAAAAAATGAAAAAAGATTATTTTTGGGGTTTTTTATCCTGGGGCACCAGAGGCGCCGAGAGGTGCAGGCCGCACCACCTG
>NW_005882636.1:0-4390 GCF_000147115.1 Myotis lucifugus | reverse complement strand
TCTAGAATTCTACACCTAGTTAATGTATCTCTCAAAATTAAAGATCAGAGAAAGAAAATTTCAGACAACCAGAAACTGAGTTTGTCCTCAGCAATCCATAGTAAAAAAGACCAAGGAGAGTTCTTTACTCAGAAAGAAATTTATCATAAACAGGAGAACAGAAATGCAGGAAGGAATGAAAAGTAATGAAAAATGGTGAGTAGATCTCAGTGAAAAATTACATCAGGGACAAGAACATCTAAGAAAATATTAAAGAATAACAACAAAGATGATGGACTTACACTACTAGGTATCAGGTCTTATAAAGCTTTGATTATCAAGACAGTGTGGTACTGGTTAAAGGGCAGGCAAATAGACCAGTGGAAGAGAACAGAAAGTCCAGGGACAGATCATACTATATACAATCATTCAATTTATGACAAGTGGATGCTGTAGCATAGGAGGTGGGGTGGATAAGTGGTCCCAAACCAATTGGTTATCCATATTGAAAAAAATTAATCTTACCTCAGAGCATACATAAAATTAATCCATGTGAATTCTATATCTAAATGTGAAAGGTAAAACTTTCACAACTTCTAAAAGACAAGATAGGAAAATATTTCCATGAGCTTGGGTTGGCAAAGACACCTAAATAGGACATAAATAACTAATCGTAAAGAAGACTAATAAACGGGATGACATTAAGATTAAGAATTTGTGTTCACCAAAATATATCAGTAAGAGAGTGAAAAGATAAAATACAGAATGGGAGAAGATATAAGTAATATATAGAACCATACAAGAATTCATATTCAGAATATAAAAATAATTTTTACAAATTGATCATAGGCAGAGACTCCAAGTGGAAAAATGGGCAAAAGACTTGAATAGGCAGTTTATAAAAGAGGATATCAAAATGACCAATAAAAATATAAAAAAATGCCCAACTTCTTTGGTCATCAGGGAAATGTAAATTAAAACTAAAATGAGATACCAATATTGACCCACTAGATTGGCTAAAATTAAAAAGCTGATAATACCAAATGTTGGTGAGCATGTGAACCAACTGGAACTCTCAATCACTGCTGGTGGGTATGTAAATTGGTTCAACCACTTAAGAAATCTGTTTGGCAATGCCTACTAAAGCTGACATAAGCAGAGCTTATGACTCAGAAATTTCACCCCTAAGTATGTACTTGATAGTAATTTGAACATATATTCACCAAAATACATCAACTACCTAGAAATAAATCAAAACAGAATATGTGCAAGAATTCTACAAAGAAAATTATAAAACATTTTTTTAGAGAAATTAAAGAAGATCTAAGCAAATGCAGGGATGTACAAAATTCGTGGATTGGAAGACCCTATAATATTAAGATGTCAGTTTTCCTTAAACTGATCTACAGATTCAATAAAATTCCAATTAAAAAAACCAGAGCAGGTTTGTGTGTATTTGTGTGAAAACTGATAACCTGATTCAGAACTGTATACAAAAATTCAAAGGGATGAAAATAGCTAAGAACAACTATGAGAGAAGAGAGAGGCCTTATTAAGTTATCAAGACTTATATAAAGCTATAGTAATTGAGGCAAAGGTGTTTTGGTGAAAAAAAATACACAAACAAATGGAAGAGTAAAGAAAGTTTAGAAACAGAAACAGATATATGCAGTCATTTGACTTATTATAAAGGTAATATTGCAGCACGATGTGGGAAAAGATGGACTTTTCAATAACTGATAATGAGTCAATTAGCTAGCCGTATGAAAAATAAAGGAAGAAAAGGAATCTTGATCCTTACCTCACACCATACACAAAATCAACTCCAGATTGGCTGTAGATCTAAGTGTGAAAGGTAATAACACTTCTAAAAGACAAGAGAGGGAAATATCTTCATAACCTTGGGGCAGGCTTAGTTAAAATAAAGAATATCTGTTCATTAAAAAATACCATTTAGAGGACTTCTAGGCAGTTGAAGACAATGCAAGCTGTGTATTAATTTAGCCATTCCCAAACAAAACAAAATGGCTTTATAGCTGCAAAAATTCTATACAAGATCACACCCTCACCAAAACTGGAGATGGGAAATACCCAAACTGCAAAATCACTGTGAGTAAAGAGAAAAATTAACAAATTCCAGCACTGCATTCACTTAGGCTTTTGCTCCACTCATGTCCTGGTGCAAAGCTTGTGGCAAATAAAAGTTGATTGGAAAAATGTGGGAAAAACAGAAGATGGGAGCCATTTAAGAGTGAGGTAGAATAAGTACCAGCAAGAGGAATCTACCCTAAATATGAAGACTAAAAAAGTAACTGGACAGATCAGAACACTTATTATAAAAAAGGGATTTCAAAGTATTCACCAAGAGATGTATAATAATATTCAAAGCAACACTATTCCTAATAGCCAAAAACTAAACACCCAAATGTCATCTTAAATTGTGTATAGTCAAATAGTGGGATACTACATAGCAGTGAAAATAAAAAAAATGTCTACATGGGACAACATAAATTAACCTCACCAACATAATGTCACGTGAAAGAGGCAAGGTCCCAAAGAGTATATACTGTATAATTTCATTTATTTAATATTCAAAAACAGGCATCTGTAGAGTGATAGAAATCAGAAGAATGGTTACTTTAGGCCAGTGATGGCGAACCTTTTGAGCTCGGCATGTCAGCATTTTGAAAAACCCTAACTTAACTCTGGTGCCGTGTCACATATAGAAATTTTTTGATATTTGCAACCATAGTAAAACAAAGATTTATATTTTTGATATTTATTTTATATATTTAAATGCCATTTAACAAAGAAAAATCAACCAAAAAAATGAGTTCGCATGTCATAGGTTCGCCATCACTGCTTTAGGCTGTAGACATTGAATGGGACAGGGCATGAGGATGGCTTTTGGATTGCTAGTAATTTTCTTTTTTTTTGACCTGGGTGGTGGGTATCTGGGTGTTCTACTTAACTAAAAATAATTATTTTTAAAAATCAAAAGTAATCCCAATTCCTTCAGCTGTTCCTCACCTCACATAACTGAGTTATGGACACATCATCCATCTCACTGCTCCTTTTTCTTACCCCTGAGGCTTCTGTGCTGAAGAAGGAAAAGAACTACAATTTGTTGAGCACCTATTTTGTGTCTGGCACTTTGCAAGATACTTTCTTATGTATTATCTCATCCGTAGAAACTTCATGTTCTTTGTCACGGAGCTCCCATGGCAATGACAATGAGATGGGTGCAGCATTTCCTCGGTCATTGGCTCTATGTTGAGGACTAACTAGATTTGTGTTTCCTCCAGTTCTGTTGATTAAGCAGTTGCGGATGGTTGTAGAAGTTCTTGCCAGAAAACATTACAAACTCTTCCAGATAATGAGCCTGTGCCTTTGATAGAGTGTTAGGGCCGCTTCTGAGGTCCCCACTGAGTCCAAGGTTCTGTGAACATCTCCATCTGGTGCCTGGCCCAGCTCTGTGTCTCAGTAGGGGAACTGTAATGGGAAGATGGCCTTATCGGCAAGGCTGAACCATCACCAGAGAAACCTGGCCAGAATCGCAAATGCTAAGCATGGAAACAAACCTAATAGGACTTTGAAAAGTGAAAGCTGACACTGGAAATTACCAGTGTCCACAGCGTCACTTTGAGAGTAGAGTGGTGATGGGGAACCTGAACAAGGAGAAAAAGCCAGACATTAGCGCCAAACCAAGTGCCCAGAAGCTGTCATTGTGAGGCTCAGAAGACTGAGCTCTGAATGTGCTCAGGGAGGCCAGGACTGTACTTGCTCCATCAATGGAAATTCCAATAGGAAGGGACTGATGAATGTGCTGTGGAGGGAGACCATGACCTTATTATTCCTTCTATCAGAAATCTCCTGGGTGCCAATGAGAGAGCTGGGGACAGCTTGATGCTGGAGACAGGCATACGGAAGAGGGAACCTCAGAGAATGCATTCCAAGAGGGAAAACTCTTCCACCTGATTCTGTGACTTTCTCTCTAAGGAGTCGCCTTTATCCTGAGGATTTCAGAGTTTAGTATTATTTTAATCATGTCATACATCTTGCTGTATGTAATTACCCAATACCACATTTACATAGTCAGAGGGCTCAGCTTGGAAAGGACACCAGGAGTTCTGTGGTCCAAATCTCTCATCTTCAGTTGAAAATACTGAGACACAGGGAGAGAGAAAGAGTGACTAGCTGAGGTGGTAGATTAATTGGTGGGAATGCCAGGATTTGTGCCAGGTCTCCTGATGACCAGACCCGTATGCTCCTACTATGCCATTTACTAACAGGGGCCTGCTGAGATGTCACGGAAAAGGCTGATTTAGGTGCATTCTGCTCCTATGTGTGTCACAAGTCTAGAGAGATTGCATGGTAGGCAGGAAGGTGCACAGTGTGGGAAACTGGCAGT
>NW_005882635.1:0-4391 GCF_000147115.1 Myotis lucifugus | reverse complement strand
AAATAGTAAATGTGAACAAGTTTTCTCTTGATTTAAGGCTTCATACACAAATTCTGAGCTCTATAAATGGCAATTCTACATGTTTGAAAGAACATTCTTCAGAAAAACGCCAAGTCAGGTAGCCAGTATTGTTACATTATCAGTAATCTTGTCATTTCACTGCTTTATACCTCTAATCTCAGTGTTTGAACAGGGCCTTAACGAAAGTATGGCTGTATTTACTTGTATTTCAAGGGTTTTCACACGTTTCTAATCATTTCCATGTACAATCATTGTGTATTTTAAGAGTTCTTCCAACATGAGACACTTTTCTAAGATATATATATATGAATCTTCAGGATTCAAACTGTTTCATTCAAAATACTCTAACCAATTCAGCCAAAATAGTAAATGTGAACAGTTTTCTCTTGATTTAAAGGCTTCATACACAAATTCTGAGCTCTATAAATGGCAATTCTAAATGTTTGAAAGAACATTCTTCAGAAAAAAGCCAAGTCAGGTCGCCAGTATTGTTACATTATCAGTAATCTTCTCATTTCACTGCTTTATACATTTAATCTCAGTGTTTGAACAGGGCCTTAACGAAAGTATGCCTGTATTTACTTGTAATTTAAGGGTTTTCACACGTTTCTAATAATTTCCATGTAAAATCATGGTGTATTTTAAGAGTTCTTCCAACATGAGACACTTTTCTTAGATATATATACATGAATCTTCAGGATTCAAACTGTTTCATTCAAAATACTCTAGCCAATTCAGCCAAAATAGTAAATGTGAACAGTTTTCTCTTGATTTAAAGGCTTCATACACAATTTCTGCGGTATATTAAGGACAATTCTACATGTTTGAAAGAACTTTCTTCAGAAAAACGCCAAGTCAGGTAGCCAGAATTGTTACATTATCAGTAATCTTGTCATTTCACAGCTTTATACCTATAATCTCAGTGTTTGAACAGGGCCTTAACGAAAGTATGGCTGTATTTACTTGTATTTCAAGGGTTTTCACACGTTTCTAATCATTTCCATGTACAATCATTGTGTATTTTAAGAGTTCTTCCAACATGAGACACTTTTCTTAGATATATATACATGAATCTTCAGGATTCAAACTGTTTCATTCAAAATACTCTAGCCAATTCAGCCAAAATAGTAATGTGAACAGTTTTCTCTTGATTTAAAGGCTTCATACACAAATTCTGAGCTCTATAAATGGCAATTCTACATGTTTGAAAGAACATTCTTCAGAAAAAAGCCAAGTCAGGTCGCCAGTATTGTTACATTATCAGTAATCTTGTCATTTCACTGCTTTATACCTCTAATCTCAGTGTTTGAACAGGGCCTTAACGAAAGTATGGCTTTATTTACTTGTAATTTAAGGGTTTTCACACGTTTCTAATAATTTCCATGTAAAATCATGGTGTATTTTAAGAGTTCTTCCAACATGAGACACTTTTCTTAGATATATATACATGAATCTTGAGGATTGAAACTATTTCATTCACAAACTCTAGCCAATTCAACCAAAATAGTAAATGTGAACAGTATTCTCTTTATTTAAAGGCTTCATACACAATTTCTGCGGTATATTAAGGGCAATTCTACATGTTTGAAAGAACTTTCTTCAGAAAAACGCCAAGTCAGGTAGCCAGAATTGTTACATTATCAGTAATCTTGTCATTTAACAGCTTTATACCTATAATCTCAGTGTTTGAACAGGGCCTTAACGAAAGTATGGCTGTATTTACTTGTATTTCAAGGGTTTTCACACGTTTCTAATCATTTCCATGTACAATCATTGTGTATTTTAAGAGTTCTTCCAACATGAGACACTTTTCTTAGATATATATACATGAATCTTCAGGATTCAAACTGTTTCATTCAAAATACTCTAGCCAATTCAGCCAAAATAGTAAATGTGAACAGTTTTCTCTTGATTTAAAGGCTTCATACACAAATTCTGAGCTCTATAAATGGCAATTCTACATGTTTGAAAGAACATTCTTCAGAAAAAAGCCAAGTCAGGTCGCCAGTATTGTTACATTATCAGTAATCTTGTCATTTCACTGCTTTATACCTCTAATCTCAGTGTTTGAACAGGGCCTTAACGAAAGTATGCCTGTATTTACTTGTAATTTAAGGGTTTTCACACGTTTCTAATCATTTCCATGTACAATCATTGCGTATTTTAAGAGTTCTTCCAACCTGAGACAATTTTCTTAGATATATATACATGAATCTTCAGGATTCAAACTGTTTCATTCACAAACTCTAGCCAATTCAGCCAAAATAGTAAATGTGAACAGTTTTCTCTTGATTTAAAGGCTTCATACACAAATTCTGAGCTCTATAAATGGCAATTCTACTTGTTTGAAAGAACATTCTTCACAAAAAAGCCAAGTCAGGTAGCCAGTATTGTTACATTATCAGTAATCTTGTCATTTCACTGCTTTATACCTCTAATCTCAGTGTTTGAACAGGGCCTTAACGAAAGTATGCCTGTATTTACTTGTAATTTAAGGGTTTTCACACGTTTCTAATCATTTCCATGTACAATCATTGTGTATTTTAAGAGTTCTTCCAACATGAGACACTTTTCTTAGATATATATACATGAATCTTCAGGATTCAAACTGTTTCATTCAAAATACTCTAGCCAATTCAGCCAAAATAGTAAATGTGAACAGTTTTCTCTTGATTTAAAGGCTTCATACACAAATTCTGAGCTCTATAAATGGCAATTCTACATGTTTGAAACAACATTCTTCAGAAAAAAGCCAAGTCAGGTCGCCAGTATTGTTACATTATCAGTAATCTTGTCATTTCACTGCTTTATACCTCTAATCTCAGTGTTTGAACAGGGCCTTAACGAAAGTACGCCTGTATTTACTTGTAATTTAAGGGTTTTCACACGTTTCTAATAATTTCCATGTAAAATCATGGTGTCTTTTAAGAGTTCTTCCAACATGAGACACTTTTCTTAGATATATATACATGAATCTTCAGGATTCAAACTGTTTCATTCAAAATACTCTATCCAATTCAGCCAAAATAGTAATTGTGAACAGTTTTCTCTTGATTTGAAGGCTCCATACACAAATTCTGAGCTCTATAAATGGCAATTCTACATGTTTGAAAGAACATTCTTCAGAAAAAAGCCAAGTCAGGGTCGCCAGAATTGTTACATTCATCAGCAATCTTGTAATTTCACTGCTTTATACCTCTAATCTCAGTGTTTGAACAGGGCCTTAACGAAAGTATGCCTGTATTTACTTGTAATTTAAGGGTTTTCACACGTTTCTAATCATTTCCATGTACAATCATTGTGTATTTTAAGAGTTCTTCCAACCTCAGACACTTTTCTTAGATATAAATACATGAATCTTCAGGATTCAAACTGTTTCATTAAAAATACTCTAGCCAATTCAGCCAAAATAGTAAATGTGAACAGTTTTCTCTTGATTTAAAGGCTTCATACACAAATTCTGAGCTCTATAAATGGCAATTCTACATGTTTGAAAGAGCATTCTTCAGAAAAAAGCCAAGTCAGGTCGCCAGTATTGTTACATTATCAGTAATCTTGTCATTTCACTGCTTTATACCTCTAATCTCAGTGTTTGAACAGGGCCTTAACGAAAGTATGCCTGTATTTACTTGTAATTTAAGGGTTTTCACACGTTTCTAATCATTTCCATGTACAATCATGGTGTATTTTAAGAGTTCTTCCAACATGAGACACTTTTCTTAGATATATATACATGAATCTTCAGGATTCAAACTGTTTCATTCAAAATACTCTAGCCAATTCAGCCAAAATAGTAAATGTGAACAGTTTTCTCTTGATTTAAAGGCTTCATACACAATTTCTGCGGTATATTAAGGGCAATTCTACATGTTTGAAAGAACTTTCTTCAGAAAAACGCCAAGTCAGGTAGCCAGAATTGTTACATTATCAGTAATCTTGTCATTTCACAGCTTTATACCTATAATCTCAGTGTTTGAACAGGGCCTTAACGAAAGTATGGCTGTATTTACTTGTATTTCAAGGGTTTTCACACGTTTCTAATCATTTCCATGTACAATCATTGTGTATTTTAAGAGTTCTTCCAACATGAGACACTTTTCTTAGATATATATACATGAATCTTCAGGATTCAAACTGTTTCATTCAAAATACTCTAGCCAATTCAGCCAAAATAGTAAATGTGAACAGTTTTCTCTTGATTTAAAGGCTTCATACACAAATTCTGAGCTATATAAATGGCAATTCTACATGTTTGAAAGAACATTTCTTCAGAAAAAAGCCAAGTCAGGTAGCCAGATTGTTACATTATCAGTAATCTTGTCATTTCACTGCTTTATACCTCTAATCTCAGTGTTTGAACAGGGCCTTTA
>NW_005882634.1:0-4394 GCF_000147115.1 Myotis lucifugus | reverse complement strand
GGTAGGTTCAGCAATGCTACAGGGGTTAGCACAGCTCACCGCACTCTCTCCAGCTGCACACAGTGAGGGCTGCCATCAGGCAGCAGAGCAGGTCAGAGCAAGAGAAGACAGATGCACCGGGTGGCTCGTGGCACCCACTGTTATAGTCGCCTGCAGAGGGATGGCTCCCTTGGGACTGATGATATTGGTGTGTGGGCTCATATACACACACATTCCCCCCACGTGGTAGGAAGAACCCTATGATCACATAATTGAAGTCTCAGGCAGGTAGGGTGGCCTCTCAAGCAGCTCTGAGATGGAAGCAAGGAAAGGAGCCTGGTCTGGGTGTTCATTGGGGTTGGGAGTGGGGCCAGGGCAAGAATCCTTGTCCAAGGGCAGGAGCCCGTGTCATCTGAATTTCCTGCCATCTCTAGAGGAAAGACCACTCAGATCTTTTCATCAGTTTGTCCAGGTGGGAGCCTGCAGGGCAGAGGGAAGGGGAATCAGTCATGAGCAATCAAATAATAAAAAGTATGGGGTTCAACTGCTCGTTATAAAGAAACACTAACAGGATGCTTAAGAAATTCAACATTGGTTACTGCGGATGGCTGAAACAAGAGCCTGGAGGGGACCAGGATGTTCGAGCAGTGAGTTGACTTTAAACCTTATCTTTCATAGACTTTTGCTAGCCATTGCATGCATTATTTTTAAAAATAAGCTGATATATACACACACACACACACACACACACACACAATATTTTCCTATTTAATAGTCTTTATTTTAAATTAAACTACTTTTGCTTTTTAAAATTTAATTGAAAATTTATTCCATTTGTTCTTTTCAACATAGAAAACCATCTGTACTAATAAAAGGATAATATGCAAATTGACTGAACAGCAGAACGACTGGTTGCTATGATGCACACT
The DNA here is from genome assembly GCF_000147115.1 of Myotis lucifugus. Classification (NCBI taxonomy): domain Eukaryota; kingdom Metazoa; phylum Chordata; class Mammalia; order Chiroptera; family Vespertilionidae; genus Myotis; species Myotis lucifugus. Next base: position 3,486 of record NW_005882634.1, on the reverse strand, counting down.
GACCACCAGGGGGCAGACAGTCAATGCAGGAGTTTCCCCCTGTTGGTCAGTGAGCTAGCTCCCGCAGGGGAGCACTGCTCAGCCAGAAGCAGGGCTCGTGGCTGGTGAGCGCAGTGGCAGTGGCGGGAGTCTCTCCTGCCTCTGGGGCAGTGCTAAGGATGTCCAACTGCTGGCTTAGGCCCACTCCCCACAGTTGGACATCCCCCGAGGGCTCCCGGACTGCAAGAGGGCGCAGGCCGGGCTGAGGCCCCCTCCCTGCCAGTGCACGAATTTCATGCACCGAACCTCTAGTTCTAAGATATAATCCTTTAAACACTAATGTTTATAAAAGTTTAAACCACAAAAAAAACAAGAAATCTCAACTCTTCTAACCAAAATAACAAGAGGCATTATAGCTTCTCCTTACATATCACACTGGGGTATTATTTCAGGTATAAAAGCATATTAGACTTTTTGTTGTTGTTAATCCTCATCCAAGGATATTTTTCTATTGACTTTTAGAGAGAGTGGGAGAGGGAGAGACAGAAACATCGATGTGAGACAGACACACTGATTGGTTGGCTCCTGCATGCACCCAGACCAAGGCTGGGGAACCTGCAACCAAGATACGTGCCCTTGACTGGAATTGAACCCAGGACCCTTCAGTCCACAGGCTGATGCTCTATCTACTGAGCCACACCCGCTAGGGCCATATTATACTTAAACAATGTTTTTATTGATTTTAAAGAGGAAGTAGGAGAGATAGAAACGTAAATGATGCGAGAGAACCATTGATTGGCTGCCTCCAGCACGCCCCACACTAGGAATCGAACCATGACCTCCTGGTTCATAGGTTGACTCTCAACCACTGAGCCACATAGGCTGGGCAAACATTATATTTTTAAATAATTTTTATTTATTGATTATAGAGAGAGGAAAGCAGAGAGGAAAGGAGAGAGAAAGAGAGAGAGAAACATCGATTTGTTCCATTTATTTGTGCATACATTGGTTGACTGATTCTTGTATGTGCCCTGACTAGGATGGAATCTGCCACCTTGGCTATTGGACAATGCTCTAACCAACTGAGCTGCCTGGCCAGGGCAAAGCATATCATAATTTTATTTGGGCCTAATCCACTAGATGTATCAGGATTTTCAAAGATTTATGTAAGTTTTGAGTTGTTTTTCTTCTATTAATTAAAATAGGATTTCATTTTCCTTTTGCCTAAGCAATATTACAGCATTTAAAATTTAAAGCTCTCCAGGGACATGCACATACGAAAACTGACTTAAAATGTAAAATCTACCTGAGAGCTCAAAGACACTCATCTCATATCTTGAGGTTCTCTTGCCCAAAAGAAACGTATTTTGTTTGGTTTCAGATTTTCTTACCTTACTCCCATGTCTCCCTCAATCAACTTACATTTTGAAAGCCCAAGAACTAAAAATCTTACACACTCACCCAGAAAATAATATCACAGACTGCTCAGGAACACTAGAGTACAGAGCTTCAATATGCAATATTATGAGTATCCAAAGAAAGAAATGTAAATCTTCAAATCAGGTAAGATAAACTGCCTTCTTCCCCACAGTTCAGAAGAAAACCCACATTCGGAAGCTTGCTCTACAACTCTTTTTAAAAAATATATATTTTTATTGATTTCAGAGGTGGAGAGAGATAGAAACATCAATGATGAGAGAATCATCCATCTGCCGCCTCCTGCATGCCCTCTACTGGGGATTGAGTCTGCAACCGGGGACTGTGTGCCCTGACTGGGAATCGATGGAACAGTGACCTCCTGGTTCATAGGCTGATGCCGGGCAGGATACAACTCTTCAAGTGGGTCAGTCCCTGATGATGGAAGGGTGAGGGACTCTGGGAGCTCTACACACCCCTCTCCTGAGGTAATGGAATGGCTTCAATTCTCACAAGCGAGGAAACTCTTAGCCAGATTCAATTTAAGGTCTCACCCCCTCAAATAGCTCCCAAATTCATAAACCAAGACAGAACTGACCTTCACAGACTTTCTCAAAGTACACAAATTACTCTAAGTGCACCTACAGAGTGGATGCAATCCTCAAGCCTGTATCTAGACACAGGACCAAGGAAATCAGTTACAACCTTAGAAAGGATATCCTCCCGCCCTCTCCCCTCTTTCCCTATCCCCAGCCTTCAGGGCTGTAGCTTGTCTCAGAATAAAGGCTCCTTCCCTGGTGGGTGTGAGCAGGTAGGACATCTATAAGGGGAGGCTCCGCAGGAAGAACCAACTGGGCCGTCAAGTACTTCCCTTTCAGGCTCAAGCCGGCTTAAGCTTGGAGACACTGACCTCAGGCTTCTGCTTCCCTCCCAGTTGCTCTGGACACCGATATTTATTTATTTATTTATTTTGGACACCGATATTTTAAATACACAAACTCGTTGTTTGACCAATCCAGTAAAATGACTCAAATCCAGTGTTTATGTGTAAAGGATGGGAGAATATTGTAAAGCATTTTTCTGATTCAACAAGAAATTCTGCAAATATCTATTCCTTTAGATAATAAATGTTAGTTAATTATTATTTCCATGACAAGTAACTATTTGGAAAACGATTATATTAAACACAGTTAGATGTTGAGAGTCTAAGCCCTGATATTGCATTTGAAATCAACCAAAATAACAGATCTCACAATGTTTCTACACCTGCCCATGGGAAAAAAAAAAAAGGAAAAAAAATTTTAACAAATGGATGTAATAGTGGAATTTTTTCCTGAAATTCACCTTTTCCTTGGAAATATTTTATAGTCTTTCAAGATCTGATTAAATACATTTATATTTATTGAAAACAATGGAAAATTAAAGTGAATAAAACCACAAACTCAAGAGACCCAGAACTGTGATGAAAAGGGCAGATCACCCAGGGAAGTTTTCAAACAGGGACACCCATAGCGTGTCTGCGCCCACGAAAGATCCTGGGGGAGACACACAAGGCTTTTTACACAACACAATTCCAGGTGGTCATTCACGCTTCCTCTTCCATAAAACATCCATAGGCAAAAACAAACAAACAAACAAACAAACAAACAAACAAACAAACAAACCTGTAAAAAGAGAAGCATCCATGGCTGAAATACTGTGTGGTGTGAAATGCACCACGGCGGTCAAACAGTTAATGATGCTGCGGATTGGGGAGGGGAAGATGGCGTTTGGGAATGCGGGGAAAGAGTTGGAAATTTAGGGATTTACGGCCAGTCCCAGAAAGACCTAGGTTGGGGGGACAGAGTCGTGGATTTGAGGCCCTGCTCCCCAAACATCTGTAAAACTCAAGAGAAAACGGGTCCCCCTGGGGAGAAAGGACGGCCCGGGGACCACACAGACCACAGTTCTCCCCACGTAGGAGCCCCCGAGAGGAGTCACGATTGTCTCCTGAAGGTCCTCCCTGTGTCCTCTGAACATTCTCGGGGACACAGCCGGTGACCCGAGAAGACGCCGGCGGGTCTGATTGCCGCCGAGCCCCCAAGCTGCGTG
>NW_005882633.1:0-4430 GCF_000147115.1 Myotis lucifugus | reverse complement strand
AGGCATGTTGCTGGTTGTGGATCCGGCTCCTCTGGACAGCGTTCTTCGGAAGGATTTACCATCAAACATTAAGAATTGCTGTTTATAAAGCTCAGAATTTGTTAAGAAGCTGACAATGGCGAGAATATTGCTTATATTTACAGGTGATTCTAATTTGACTGGCGTTTTTGAATGACACAGTTTAAATCCTGAAGATTCCTCTATATACTTCTAGGAAAACTGTCTCCTTTTGGTAAAACTGTTAAAATAAACAATGATAGTCTCCGGAAATGATTACAAACGTGTAAGAAACACTGAAAATGCTACTAAATAGAGCCGTTCTATCTTTATGGCCGTGTTCAATCACCGAGATTAGAACTAGAAAACTCTCAAGTGAGGAGAGTAATGATAATGTTTACAGTTCCGGCTACTCTAGATGGTGTTTTTCCGAAGAAACTGCTTTCAAACATTAAGAATTGCTGTTTATAAAGCTCAGAATTTGTTAAGAAGCTGACAAATGGAGAGAATACTCCTTATATTTACAGGTGATTCTGATTTGACTGGCGTTTTTTGAATGACACAGTTTAAATCCTGAAGATTCATTTATATACTTCTAGGAAAACAGTCTCCTTTTGGTAAAACTGTTAAAATACACAATGATAGTCTCCGGAAATGATTAGAAACGTGTAAGAAACACTGAAAATGCTAGTAAATAGAGCCGTTCTATCTATATGGCCGTGTTCAATCACCGAGATTAGGAGTAGAAAACTCTCAAGTGAGGAGGGTAATCATAATGTTTAGAGTTCTGGCTACTTTAGATGGTGTTTTTCCAAAGAAACTGCTTTCAAACATTAAGAATTGCTGTTTATAGCCGAAACCGGTTTGGCTCAGTGGATAGAGCGTCGGCTTGCGGACTGAAAGGTCCCAGGTTCGATTCCGGTCAAGGGCATGTACCTGGGTTGCGGGCACATCCCCAGTGGGAGATGTGCAGGAGGCAGCTGATCAATGTTCCTCTCTCATCGATGTTTCTAACTCTCTATCTCTCTCCCTTCCTCTCTGTAAAAAATCAATAAAATATATTTAAAAAAAAAAAAAAAAAGAATTGCTGTTTATAAAGCTCAGAATTTGTTAAGAAGCTGACAATGGAGAGAATACTGCTTATATTTACAGGTGATTCTAATTTGACTGGTGTTTTCTGCATGAACAGTTCATATCCTGACGATTCATCTATATACTTCTAGGAAAACTGTAGAGTTTTGGTAAAACTGTCAAATACACAATGGTAGTCTCCGAAAATTATTAGGAACGTGTAAGAAACACTGAAAATGCTAGTAAATGGAGCCGTTCTATCTTTCTGGCCGTGTTCAGTCACTGAGATTAGAAGTAGAAAACTCTCAAGTGAGGAGAGTAATGATAATGTTTACAGTTTTGGCTACTCTAGATGGTGTTTTTTCTGAAGAAACTGCTTTCAAACATTAAGAATTGCTGTTTATAAAGCTCAGAATTTGTTAAGAAGCTGACAAATGGAGAGAATACTGCTTATATTTACAGTTGATTCTGATTTGACTGGCGTTTTCTGAATGACACAGTTTATATCCTGAAGATTCATCTATATACTTTGAGGAAAATGTCTACTTTTGGTAAAACTGTTAAAATACACAATGATAGCCTCCAGAAATTTTTTGAAACGTGTAAGAAACACTGAAAATGCTAGTAAATAGAGCCGTTCTATCTTATGGCCGTGTTCAATCACCGAGATTAGAAGTAGAAAACTCTCAAGTGAGGAGAGTATTGATAATGTTTACAGTTCTGGCTACTCTAGATGGTGTTTTTCCGAAGAAACTGCTTTCAAACATTAAGAATTGCTGTTTATAAAGCTCAGAATTTGTTAAGAAGCTGACAAATGGAGAGAATACTGCTTATATTTACAGGTGATTCTGATTTGACTGGCGTTTTCTGAATGACACAGTTTAAATCCTGAAGATTCATCTATATACTTTTAGGAAAACTGTAGACTTTTGGTAAAACTGTCAAATACAAAATGATAGTCTCCGGAAATTATTAGGAATGTGTAAGGAACACTGAAAATGCTAGTAAATGGAGCCGTTCTATCTTTATGGCCGTGTTCAGTCACTCAGATTAGAAGTAGAAAACTCTCAAGAGAGGAGAGTAATGATAATGTTTACAGTTCCGGCTACTCTCGATGGTGTTTTTCGGAAGAAACTGCTTTCAAACATTAAGAATTGCTGTTTATAAAGCTCAGAATTTGTTAAGAAGCTGACAATGGAGAGAAAGCTGCTTATATTTACAGGTGATTCTAATTTGACTGGTGTTTTCTGAATGACACAGTTCATATCCTGAAGATTCATCTATATACTTCTAGGAAAACTGTAGACTTTTGGTAAAACTGTCAAATACACAATGATAGTCTCTGAAAATTATTAGGAACGTGTAAGAAACACTGAAAATGCTAGTAGATAGAGCCGTTCTATCTTTATGGCCGTGTTCAGTCACTCAGATTAGAAGTAGAAAACTCTCAAGAGAGGAGAGTAATGATAATGTTTACAGTTCCGGCTACTCTAGATGGTGTTTTTCTGAGGAAACTGCTTTCAAACATTAAGAATTGCTGTTTATAAAGCTCAGAATTTGTTAAGAAGCTGACAAATGGAGAGAATACTGCTTATATTTACAGTTGATTCTGATTTGACTGGCGTTTTCTGAATGACACAGTTTATATCCTGAAGATTCATCTATATACTTTGAGGAAAACTGTCTACTTTTGGTAAAACTGTTAAAATACACAATGATATTCTCCAGAAATTTTTAGAAACGTGTAAGAAACACTGAAAATGCTAGTAAATAGAGCCTTTCTATCTTATGGCCGTGTTCAATCACCGAGATTAGAAGTAGAAAACTCTCAAGAGAGGAGAGTATTGATAATGTTTACAGTTCCGGCTACTACAGATGGTGTTTTTCCGAAGAAACTGCGTTCAAACATTAAGAATTGCTGTTTATATAGCTCAGAATTTGTTAAGAAGCTGACAATGGAGAGAATACTGCTTATATTTATAGGTGATTCTAATTTGACTGGTGTTTTCTGAATGACACAGTTCATATCCTGAAGATTCATCTATATACTTCTAGGAAAACTGTAGACTTTTGGTAAAACTGTCAAATACACAATGATAGTCTCCGAAAATTATTAGGAACGTGTAAGAAACACTGAAAATGCTAGTAAATAGAGCCGTTCTATCTTATGGCCGTGTTCAATCACCGAGATTAGAAGTAGAAAACTCTCAAGTGAGGAGAGTATTGATAATGTTTACAGTTCCGGCTACACTAGATGGTGTTTTTCCGAAGAAACTGCTTTCAAACATTAAGAATTGCTGTTTATAAAGCTCAGAATTTGTTAAGGAGCTGACAAATGGAGAGAATACTGCTTATATTTAGAGGTGATTCTGATTTGACTGGCGTTTTCTGAATTACACAGTTTAATCCTGAAGATTCATCTATATACTTCTAGGAAAACTGTTTCCTTTTGGTAAAACTGTTAAATTACACAATGATAGTCTCCGGAAATGATTACAAACGTGTAAGAAACACTGAAAATGGTAGTGAATAGAGCCGTTCTATCTTATGGCCATGTTCAATTACCGAGATTAGAAGTAGAAAACTCTCAAGTGAGGAGAGTAATGATAATGTTTACAGTTCCGGCTACTCTAGATGGTGTTTTTCCGAAGAAACTGCTTTCAAACATCAAGAATTGCTGTTTAGAAAGCTCAGAATTTGTTAAGAAGCTGACAAATGGAGAGAATACTGCTTATATTTACAGGTGATTCTGATTTGACTGGCGTTTTCTGAATGACACAGTTTAAATCCTGAAGATTCATCTATATACTTTTAGGAAAACTGTCTACTTTTGGTAAAACTGTTAAAATACACAATGATAGTCTCCGGAAATGATTAGAAACGTGTAAGAAACACTGAAAATGCTAGTAAATAGAGCCGTTCTATCTTTATGGCCGTGTTCAATCACCGAGATTAGAAGTAGAAAACTCTCAAGTGAGGAGATTAATCATAATGTTTAGAGTTCCGGCTACTTTAGATGGTGTTTTTCCGAAGAAACTGCTTTCAAACAGTAAGAATTGCTGTTTATAAAGCTCAGAATTTGTTAAGAAGCTGACAATGGAGAGAATGCTGCTTATATTTACAGGTGATTCTAATTTGATTGGTGTTTTCTGATTGACACAGTTCATATCCTGAAGATTCATGTATATACTTCTAGGAAAACTGTAGACTTTTGGTAAAACTGTCAAATACACAAGGATAGTCTCCGGAAATTATTAGGAACGTGTAAGAAACACTGAAAATGCTAGTAAATGGAGCCATTCTATCTTTATGGCCGTGTTCAATCACCGAGATTTAGAGTCGAAACTCTCAAGTGAGGAGAG
>NW_005882632.1:0-4445 GCF_000147115.1 Myotis lucifugus | reverse complement strand
AATCAATCTCTAAATTGGTTGAGGTGGCCCAGAAGGTTTTTGACAATCTGAAGGACCCAATGGCAGGTTTAAACACCTGGATGGCCAAGGTCCTCCTGACCCTGAGCGAGGAGGAAGGCCCAAGGAGCCGGAGAGACAACAATGGCAAAGAAAAGCCTCGCGGAAGAAAAGGAGTCCAACCCAGGCTTGGGAAAAATCAATGTGCATTTTGCAGAAAGGAAGGACATTGGAAAAGGGAGTGCCCTGAACATGTGGGGGAACCGACACCCTCCCATGCTGGTAGAGGAGGTGGATTGGTGCTCAGCTGGCCCCCAGGAGCCCAGAATAACCCTGACAGTGGGGGGCCAAAAGGTGGACTTCCTTGTGGAACTCATAGCACTCACTCAGGCCCTCTGGTAGGGAAAGGGAAAAAGAGTAAACATTTCAGCTTCCTGAAAACAGCTGCCTTGAACCCTGCCACACTCCTCCCTGACGAGAAGGCAGAGGCCCCTTTGCCTGACTGCGAGGAGACACTGACTACCCTCACTTCCCTCCGAGAGGGACCTTGTGGACCAGCCCTGCAGAATCCGGATGAGACCCTCTACACGGACGACAGGAGCAGCTTCGTAGAGGAAGGTACCCGGTAGCGGGGGGAACATGAGGAGGAGCCAGGGGAGATCTAAGAAGCCCTGGTAAGCTCCCCGGCACTGGCCCTGCCAGACCTACCCAGGGACTACAGGGATATATCTCCTCACACTGCCCTTACAGGAGGACACGGGAGCTACCTTAAAGAAGTCTCCTGACCTCAGGAGGAAAGAAAAAAGCTCCTGAGATACTTAACCACCTGGCAGCCATATAGGGGCCAAGGAATTGGCTAAAAGACCAGTAGGGCCCCTAGAAGTTCTCATAGCCCTGCCAGCACGAAGGCTCCCAGAGAAGCCTGCTCATCTGCCAGAGGAGCAGAGGCTAGCTGAGAAACTAAGGGCCCGGGAAGGAGAGGCTGGATGGCTAATTCTGCCAGACAGGAGGCCTATAGTGCCAGAAGCCCTGGGGCGGACCATCGCTTCCCAGACCCACCAGAGCACCCACCTGGGGGAATGAAGCTATCAGAACTACTGGGAAGAGAATTTTACATCCCAGGGCTCCAGAAAATATCTCAAGAGTTGGCTAGAAGGTGCCAAGTGTGTGCCCGGGTGAATCAAGGGCCCCCTGTTGTGGCCACACTGGGACAGCGATTCCGAGGTCAGAACCCCGGAGAACACTGGGAGGTGGACTTCACCGAGATACCAGGAGGACAAGGAGGGTGTGGATACCTGCTGGTTTTCATTGATACCTTCTCTGGCTGGCCTGAGGCATACCCAACCAAGGCAGAGACAGCACAGGTAGTAGTTAGAAAACTCCTCACTGAAATTGTCCCCCGGTTTAGCCTGCCACTATACATGGGTCCGACGATGGCCTGGCGTTTATCGCCAAAGTTACACAATCCATAGTTAAGGCCCTAAGAGTTACTTGAAAATTGCATTGTGTTTGTAGACCACAGAGTTCTGGACAGGTAGAGAGGATAAATTGGATCTTAAAGGAAACATTAACTAAGTTAAAATTGGAGACTGGCGAAAACTGGGTAAGTCTCCTTCCTTTTGCTCTCCTCAGAGCTAGGTACACCCCATACATCCAAGCGCTAACTCCTTTTTGAGATAATGTTTGGGCGACCGCTGCCATTGGTGCCCAGGTTGGGGAAGGAAGAAATTGCCCAGCCGTCTACCCAAAGTTTGCTTAAGTCCTTACAGGCTTTGCAGAGCAGCGGTCGGCACAACAGGTGGTGAGAGCTGCACGGGAGGAGGACGCACCGAGAACCAGTCCAACGCAGCCTGCCTTCTCTCCAGGTGACCTCGTCTGGGTGAAACGTCACGACCCTGGCAGCCTGGAACCTAGATGGGATGGACCCTACCAGGTGGTGCTGAGCACTCCAACCACCATCAAAGTTGCAGGAAAGAGGCACTAGAAATTGTAACCCCGTCCTCCTCATGCCTCTCACCTGGTGAACTGACCAATGGGAAGGAGAAAGACATGGGAACTAAGACTCTATGTCAGTGGCGGAGACCCTGGCCAATTCTTCACCATCAAATGCCAGACTCTTCCCCGGTGGCTTGATCCCTGCATTGCCAAATGCTTCCTCAATTTCATATCGTAGAGGAGGGCGCTGAATCAAAGATTTGATTCGGGCATAAGACCAGTAGGGAATGTGCTAGGGTGAGGGACTGCGCCATGGAAGGGTTACAGAATGTTACAGAATGTGCTGGGAGTGGGGACTGACGTATGGGGAAGGATTGTGTTGCCAGGATATGAGGATTGTGTATGTGCTGGGAGGAGGGACTGACGTATGGAGGGGGGTTGCAGGGTTAGGAACCATGAAAGAAAAATTGCTAGATTGTCTTAGACCAGTCAGGTGTGACTCTGTTTACCCCCCCTTTGTGCTTATGAACTTTCTGTGAGCTTCTAAGGTAACACTGTTTTGCTATAAAAATCATAATGCACACTTGCTCTTTGCCACATGCCGCGAGGCTTCCCAGAGGGGGAAGGTACAGGCTGTGGTCAGCTGGCCAGCTTAATAAATGGCTTTCAAATTTAAATTCTGAGTCGGTGGTCTATCTCGTTGAGCCAACCCATAACACCGGTAGTATATGAAATGCTGAAAGGTATCCTTTAAGAAGAGGAAGAAGAAGAAAAAGGTAAAGATACAAATTATGAACAACAAATACACATCTATCAACAAGTGAATCTAAAAATCAAGTGAATAAATAATCTATTGAACAGAATAAAGTGGTGAATATAATAGAATCAAGGGCATTGAAAGGGAGTGGACTGACTGTTCTTGGGGGGGGAAAAGGGGTGTGGGGGGTGTTGGAAGAGACTGGACAAAAATCGTACACCTATGGATGAGGACAGTGGGGAGGGGGGTAAGGGCAGAGGGTGGGGTGGGAACCGGGTGGAGGGGAGCTATAGGGGGAAAAAAGAGAAACAACTGTAATAATCTGAACAATAAAGATTTAATTTTTAAAAATTTATAAATCTTTGTTTTACTATGGTTGCAAATATCAAAAAATTTCTATATGTGACACAGCACCAGAGTTAAGTTAGGGTTTTTCAAAATGCTGACACGCCGAGCTCAAAAGGTTCGCCACCAGTGCTCTATTTCTTTCATTTGGGGGTTGTTTCTTTGTTTCCTCATTTTGGTTTTCTGTTTGGGTTTGTGACTATGTTTTAGGTACATACTCTATACCTCTCAATCTCTCATTCAGGACAGTGTTAAAAGCTGTTTCTGACTAATTGGATCAGGCAAAGACATCCTCCAGAGACCGCCTCTGTATACAGACTAATAGGATTCCATCTTGAATTGCCCCTAGGCAATCATCCTCAGGTGTGGTGAGAGTTATTTCAATAGGGCGGGGCACTTGTTTCTGCCTGGAGGCTAATTGTTACTTTTAATCTCTTAAGTGGCCTCAGGGTAAGGTGTTTTCCAATAGGGTGTGTTGACTGTCTTCTCCCCAGGCAAGGCAAATGTCTATGTGAGAAAAATGTCCTTGAGAGGAAACCAAGATGGCGGCATAGGTTAACGCCAGAGTTTGCTGCCTCGAACAACCACTTCAAAAATACAACTAAAAGACGGAACGGACATCATCCAGAACCACAGGAAGGCTGGCTGAGTGGAAGTTCTACAACTAGGAGGAACCGAGAATCAGAGGAGGCGCAGTGCTGAAGTAAAATACTAAGGTGCGGAGTGCGCGCGGCGCGGGCTGGTGGCTGAGGGCGTGGTTGTCTGTTTTAATCCGGAGGGAGCCTCAGACTCTGAGCTCCAGATCCGGGAGAGTCTCTAGGGACCCAGACTCAAAGGGGAGAAGCAGGACTGTCTGGCTACGGTCCCTCCGAGGTTTGCAGCTGTTGCTGGGACAGAGAGGCAGAGCCCCTGGGGACGGACTGAGAGCAGCCATAACTGCTCCCTCCTCCGCCCTGTTGATCCCGTGGGACCCGCCCCGCCCAAGCCCTGCACGGAGGCATTTGCCGGATAGCCTCAGGCAAAGGCTAGATTAGCACCTCCCTAGAGGACACAAGTTCTTCCACTGCAGACACAGCTGATTATCACAGCCAGTCGGCCTGGAGGTCAAATACCTCTAGTATTAACTACAACAATCAAGGCTTAACTACAACAAGACTGCGCACAAAGACCACTAGGGGGTGTACCAAGAAAGCGTAAAAAATGCGGAGACAAAGAAACAGGACAAAACTATCAAGGGAGGATATTGAGTTCAGAACCACACTTTTGAGGTCTCTCAAGAGGCTTCTAGAGTCTGTCGATAAACTTGATGAGATGTACAGGAAATCTAATGAGACCCTCGATGGTGTGATAAAGGACCAACTAGAAAGTAAGCATACACTGACTGAAATAAAGAATATTATACAGATTCCCA
>NW_005882631.1:0-4470 GCF_000147115.1 Myotis lucifugus | reverse complement strand
TGCCAGCTGCCATCTTTGTTGGCAGTTACTCTTGCATATCCTGCTGATTAGCCAATGGGAAGCGTAGCAGAGGTATGGTCAATTACCATGTTTGTCTATTATTAGATAGGATAGACTAGTGGCCCGGTGCATGAAATTCATGTATATTGAAAGGGAATTAATTAGAGGATGTGAATGTGAGGCAGTCCGCGTTTCTGATATACAATGACATGAATTTTAGCTATTACTTTGCCAAATAAATGGAATTGACAGATATCATTTAAAAGAGCATTCAGCTTAATATTAAAAAGTCTGGCTACCAAGTCAAGTCTGTTTTCAACTTTTTGCCAGCGTTGTAAATTGTTTGCAATATCAGCCCATTTGTGGTTGCATGTCATGGTTATGAATAAATCGAGCTTTCCATACTTTGTTACAATTGCCATACCATTCTGATATCACTGCTGCATATTTCTAGGACTACCCTCAAAAGATGATGGAAGTATTATAATTTTACCAATCGGCACATTTTCATTTTCAGATCTTGATTTGAGATAATCCATCAAACCACTATATTTTTCGACTCTCACTTGGATTGGTTTGCTTTGATAAAATTTATCCGATTGGCCTCCAGTTTTGAATATGAATCCATGATAAACTGTTGAGTTAATTTTCCAGCCATTAAAATCAGATTGAATGTGTTCCGCACAGAGAGATGAAATCCATAATACTGCATTTGTGTGACTTGTGTCCTTACATTTTGTCTAGTGTTATTGTCGATTACACTGTTGTCTCTGAGTCTTTTTTTTTTTAAATATATTTTATTGATTTTTTACAGAGAGGAAGGGAGAGAGATAGAGAGTTAGAAACGTCGATCAGCTGCCTCCTGCACATCTCCTACTGGGGATGTTCTTGGGATCTGGTTTACAATGAATGAGCAAGTCCCTTTCAAAAGGAGGTTCTCCATCTTTGTTTCTGAATATGACAGCAACCTCGGTTACACGGGGAGAATTATATCTACGTGGGTCACTATTCCGATCGTACTTAATTGCCATTGTTACCTCTGTGGGAGCAATACCTTTCGCTGCTGCTTCAGATTGGGCTTCCTTTTCTACCTCATGTAGCATCTTGTATGATTTTGTTAACTCATTTATTTCATTAAATGAGGTTGTTGATGTTGATCATGAGTCTTTCTGAGCAGCCCTGGTTTTCTGGTATTGCTAATCTTTTACTTGGAGCTTTGGCTGTATCCAAAATACAGAGTTGAGCAAACTTCTGAGAAACACCATCCGAAGGATGTAAAGTTCCAGTACGGTGATAAACTTGTCCCTGTATTCTAAAACAGTATGGCCCATATCCTGATGGTGATGCAATATTTGCACCCATGGAAGCAAAAGCAAAAGAACTATTTATGGAATGAATATTTTCCATTAAATTTGTACTGTCAGAATCTTCTTTTGTCATTAATCTTTTTAAATATGCTGGGTAATCTGGAAAATGTATATCATTTGGACAGACTTTCCCTTTGCTACAACATCGAGTTAATTTCCCATCGGGTGATTTTTCATCAGAGAAATAGAGTGATAGGCAAAATTCACATCTCACAGTCATTCCACCACAACTATGTTCGAGAATTGCATCCTCATGTACTCCATTTTCGCTGAGAAGGCAGTTCCTACCAGAATTGGTAGTACTTGTTGATGACTGTTCTCTAGACATATTCTGTTGTCGCCACCGCCTTATTTCAACTTCAAAGGCACGTTGGTCATTAGATATTTTCTGTCGATGGCGCCAGTGTTGTTTGGCATCAGAGTGACGTTTTCCCAAAAGCTGGTCTTCAGGTACTTTCTATCTCAAGCGCCGCCTTCTTTCAAGATCAGACACATGTTGCTCTTCAGACATTTTCTGTTGATAACGCCGGCATCTTTTGGCTGCAGAGCTGTGTTGTATCAACAGTTGTTCTTTAGACATAGTCCCACCTCTTTACTGTCATGGTCTGAGATGCAGGTGAATGAGAGTCCTGGCTGTCAGGCTGCTGAGAGCTGTCTGAACAACTGCTGATTCTGGCTGATTCTATCGGTTTCCTCTCTGCTGTCAGTTTCCACAGCTGTGATGAAGAAGCTGGGGTGACAGAGGGAGCCACGTCCTCCAAGCCTCCCACTCTCTTGCTCTGCTCTATGTCCAGCAGCCTCCTGCTCAGCCAAGTCTTCCAAACCTCCTGCTCTCTTTCCGCTCTCCCGCTCTGCTCTCCTCCAGCCAAGGTCCTGGGAGCCCGTAGGCATGGCTTGGTCTGGCCGACCTCGCCTCCTAGGGCCGGAAAAGGTTCTGGGAGCCTGTGGCCGCCGTTGCCTCCTGGGGCCCTTGACACCTGTGTATGCAAATTAATGCGCCATCTTTGTCAGGTTAATTTGCATACCCACTCCGGCTTGGCTGGTGGGCGTGGCTTGTAGGCATCACAGAGAGATGGTCAGTTTGCATCTTTCTCTTTTATTAGTATAGACTAGAGGCCCGGTGTACAAAATGCACATGTAGGGTCCCTAGGCCTGGCCAGAGATCAGGTTCCCTGCCTCCCCACCTCTTCCTTCCCTCAGCCTGCCCCCACCATAGGATCCCGCTGCCCGCTGCAGGTCGTCTGCCATTTTCCATGCCACCCCCTGGTGGTCAGCCCATGACATAGTGTGCAATCTAACTCCTGGTATCATGGTCAAACTGCCAAGGGGACACTGTGCATGATAGCCTTTTATATAGAGAGATTGTTGACTATTTACTCTATGCTGTACTTTATATCCCTGTGACTATTCTCTAAGTACCAATTTGTACTTCTTAATCCCTTCACCTCTTTCACCCAATCCCCCAACACCTCCTAATAGGTACATCTTCACTTCCTTCCATCCAGGTCTGTCCAGGGAAATATTTTTTACCCAAAAGTTTGAGAAACTGTAAAATACTGAAAATATTTTAACTTTTCATTATTTGGCAACAATCATAATTTTATATGAGTATTCACGTTTAAATCACATACATTTTAAAAACAACTTCAATTGTGTTTATGAAATGTTTACTTGTTCTTAGGGAAAGCTTCAATAATCCTTTACTATGAGTCGGCATCCCCCAGAGAGGGAAGAGAGAGAAAAGCACATATTCGGCAACCTCTCTGTGCCAGGTCTTTTCAAATACATTATTTTACTGAATCCTGAGAGCTTTACTGGTGGGACCACTATCTTACAGACGAGGAAACCGATGAATGAATCAAATGCTTTTTTCCTTGCTCACCTTGCCCTGATTCCTCTCTACCTTCTTAAGTCCCTTGGATTACACTGTACATGGTGACCCCAGGGCTGTCATACCTAACAGTGTCCCAATTTGCACTAAAGGTCAGACTCCCCCTCCTCCAGGGAAAGCAGAGCCTGAGCACAGGCTCAGGAGCAAAGCCTGGCATGGTGTTAGCTCCATTGCGCCATCTGCTGGCTGTCATCACCCAGTGCATGACCCACATGGCAGAACTAGCTAGAGGTGTCAATGCAAAAGTGCATTTAATGTCCATAACATCTCTTTGCAAACATAATTACTTGTCTTGCAAGTACTTAGAAACTGGGTCTCAAAGAGATTATGTGCTCCTCACACATCAGGCAGCTAATAAATGACAGGTCTCTTCACCTACAAAGCCAGAACACTTCCTAGCACACCACACTGCCTCCCTCAATGATGTAATCGCGAGGGAACATTATCCACATCGTTCTGTAGTTTCCTTCAAACCATTCATACTCTAAGGAAAACCCCCACCCAGCATCTTTGCACTGAGTGACCAAAAAGTGTGTTCCAGTGTGATAGCTACTGGCCATACTTGGATTTATTCTTATGGCCAACCTCCCCACTTGGACCACTTCTTCCTGCTCAGACCCATCTGTTCCTGTTCTCTGAGAGGCCCAATGGGAACAAGTAAGCTCTATCCTAATGAGGTTTCCACCCAAACCACGTCTCTTTCCCCTAATCAGGACTCACAGAGCCCCTCCTGAGGCACTTAGATAAGAGGCCACGGGACTTCTGGGGCTGTTGCTGGGGCTGTCGTCCTTGTCCTGGTTCATGGGTGGACATGGCTGCTAGCTCCACAGAGACTGGGCAGCAGAATGAGTTTTTTTGGTTTTGTTTTTTAATATATTTTATTGATTTCAGAAAGGAAGAGAGAGAGAGAGAGAGAGAGAGAGAGAGAGAGAGAGAGAGAGAGAAATATCAATGATGAGAAAGAATCATCTATTCGCTGCCTTCTGCATGCACCACACTGGAGATCAACCCCACAACCCAGGCATATGCCCTGTCTGGCAATTGAACTGTGACCTCTTGGTTCATAGGTAGACCACTGAGCCACAGCTGGGCCAGAATGCGGTTTAAAGATTGAAACCCTGGCCCCTCCTTTCCCTAGATCTGTGGTTTTGTGCCAACTCCCACAACCTCAGATTCTCATTCAAAAATGGGGATAATAAAAGGTGGTGATTT
>NW_005882630.1:0-4479 GCF_000147115.1 Myotis lucifugus | reverse complement strand
TGAATGACACATTTTAAATCCTGAAGATTCATGTATATACTTCTAGGAAAACTGTCTCATTTTGGTAACACTATTAAAATTCACGGTGATAGTCCCGGGAAATGCTTAGAAACATGTAAGAAACACTTGAAATACTAGTGAATAGAGCCGTTCTATCTTTATGGTCATGTTCAATCACGGAGATTAGAGGTAGAATGCTGTGAAATGGTAAGAGTTCTGATAATGGTTTCAGTTCTGACTACTCTACATGATGATTTTCCGAGGAAAGTTCTTTAGAACATTAAGAATAGCTGTTTATAAAGCACAGAATTTGTGTATGAAGCTGATAAATGAAGAGAATACTGTTGATCTTTACAGGTGATTCTGATTTGACTGGCGTTTTCTGAATGACACAGTTTAAATCCTGAAGATTCATGTATATACTTCTAGGAAAACTGTCTACATTTGGTAAAACTCGTAAAATACACAATGATATTCCCGAGAAATGATTAGAAACATGTAAGAAACACTTGAAATACTAGTGAATCGACCCGTTCTATCTATATGTTCATATTCAATCACTGAGATTAGAGGTAGAATGCTGTGAAATGATAAGTGTTCTGTTAATGGTTAAAATTCCGACTACTCTAGATGATGGTTTTCCGAGGAAAGTTCTTTAAAACATTAAGAATTGCTGTTTATAAAGCACAGAATTTGTGTATGAAAATGATAAATGAAGAGAATATTGTTGATCCTTACAGGTGATTCTGATTTGACTGGCGTTTTCTGAATGACACAGTTTAAATCCTGAAGATTCATGTATATGCTTCTAGGAAAACTGTCTACTTTTGGTAAAACTCTTTAAAATACACAATTATAGTCCCTGGAAATGATTAGAAACTTGGAAGAAACACTTGAAATACTAGTGAATAGAGCCGTTCTATCTTTATGGTCATGTTCAATCGCGGAGATTAGAGGTAGAATGCTGTGAAATGGTAAGAGTTCTGATAATGGTTTCAGTTCTGACTACTCTACATGATGATTTTCCGAGGAAAGTTCTTTAGAACATTAAGAATAGCTGTTTATAAAGCACAGAATTTGTGTATGAAGCTGGTAAATGAACAGAGTACTGTTGATCCTTACAGGTGATTCTGATTTGACTGGCGTTTTCTGAATGACACAGTTTAAATCCGGAAGATTCATGTATATACTTCTAGGAAAACTGTCTCATTTTGGTAACACTATTAAAATTCACGGTGATAGTCCCGGGAAATGCTTAGAAACATGTAAGAATAACTTGAAATACTAGTGAATAGAGCCGTTCTATCTTTATGTTCATGTTCTATCATGGAGATTAGAGGTAGAATGCTGTGAAATGGTAAGAGTTCTGTTAATGGTTAAAATTCCGACTACTCTAGATGATAGTTTTCCGAGGAAAGTTCTTTAAAACATTAAGAATTGCTGTTTATAAAGCACAGAATTTGTGTATGAAGCTGATAAATGAAGAGAATATTGTTGATACTTACAGGTGATTCTGATTTGACTGGCGTTTTCTGAATGACACCGTTTAAATCCTGAAGATTCGTGTATATACTTCAAGGAAAACTGTCTAATTTTGGTAACACTATTAAAAATCACGGTGATAATCCTTGGAAATGATTAGAAACTTGGAAGAAACACTTGAAATACTAGTGAATAGAGCCGTTCTATCTTTATGTTCATGTTCTATCAAGGAGATTAGAGGTAGAATGCTGTGAAATGGTAAGAGTTCTGTTAATGGTTACAATTCTGACTACTCTACATGATGATTTTCCGAAGAAAGTTCTTTCAAACATTAAGAATTGCTGGTTATAAAGCACAGAATTTGTGTATGAAGCTGGTAAATGAACAGAGTACTGTTGATCCTTACAGGTGATTCTGATTTGACTGGCGTTTTCTGAATGACACAGTTTAAATCCTGAAGATTCATGTATATACTTCTAGGAAAACTGTCTCATTTTGGTAAAACTCTTAAAATACACAATTATAGTCCCTGGAAATGATTAGAAACTTGGAAGAAACACTTGAAATACTAGTGAATAGAGCCGTTCTATCTTTATGGTCATGTTCAATCACGGAGATTAGAGGTAGAATGCTGTGAAATGGTAAGAGTTCTGATAATGGTTTCAGTTCTGACTACTCTACATGATGATTTTCCGAGGAAAGTTCTTTAGAACATTAAGAATAGCTGTTTATAAAGCACAGAATTTGTGTATGAAGCTGATAAATGAAGAGAACACTGTTGAAACTTACAGGCGATTCTGATTTGAATGGCGTTTTCTGAATTACACAGTTTATATCATGAAGATTCATGTATATACTTCAAGGAGAACTGTCTAATTTTGGTAACACTCTTAAAATTCACGGTGATAGGCTCGGGAAATCGTTAGAAACATGTAGGAAGCACTTTAAATACTAATAAATAGAGCCGTTCAATTTTCCCGTTCATGTTCAATCACAGAGATTAGAGGTAGAATGCTGTGAAATGGTAAGAGTTTTGTTAATGGTTACAATTCTGACTGCTCTAGATGATGATTTTCCGAGGACAGTTCTTTGAAACATTAAGAATTGCTATTTATAAAATACAGAATTTGTTTATGAGGCTGATAAATGAAGAGAATACTGTTGATCTTTACAGGTGATTCTGATTTGACTGGCGTTTTCTGAAAGGACACAGTTTAAATCCTGAAGATTCATGTATATACTTCTAGGAAAACTGTCTACTTTTGGTAAACTCTTAAAATACACAATTATAGTCCCTGGAAATGATTAGAAACTTGGAAGAAACACTTGAAATACTAGTGAATAGAGCCGTTCTATCTTTTATGTTCATATTCAATCACGGAGATTAGAGGTAGAATGCTGTGAAATGGTAAGAGTTCTGATAATGGTTACAATTCTGACTACTCTACATGATGATTTTCCGAGGAAAGTTCTTTAGAACATTAAGAATTGCCGTTTATAAAGCACAGAATTTGTGTATGAAGCTGGTAAATGAAGAGAATACTGTTTATATTTACAGGTGATTCTGATTTGACTGGCGTTTTCTGAAATACACAGTTTAAATCCTGAAGGTTCATGTATATACTTCTAGGAAAGCTGTCTACTTTTGGTAAAACTCTTAAAATTCACGGTGATAGTCCCGGGAAATGATTAGAAACATGTAGTAAACACTTTAAATACTAATAAATAGAGCCGTTCAATTTTATGTTCATGTTCAATCACAGAGATTAGAGGTAGAATGCTGTGAAAGGGTAAGAGTTCTGATAATGGTTTCAGTTCTGACTACTCTACATGATGATTTTCCGAGGAAAGTTCTTTAGAACATTAAGAATAGCTGTTTATAAAGCACAGAATTTGTGTATGAAGCTGATAAATGAAGAGAATACTGTTGATCCTTACAGGTGATTCTGATTTGACTGGCGTTTTCTGAATGACACAGTTTAAATCCTGAAGATTCATGTATATACTTCTAGGAAAACTGTCTACTTTTGGTAAAACTCTTAAAATACACAATTATAGTGCCTGGAAATGATTAGAAACTTGGAAGAAACGCTTGAAATACTAGTGAATAGAGCCGTTCTATCTTTATGGTCATGTTCAATCACGGAGATTAGAGGTAAAATGCTGTGAAATGGTAAGAGTTCTGATAATGGTTACTATTCTGACATCTCTATATGATGATTTTCCGAGGAAAGTTCTTTCAAACATTAATAATTGCTGTTTATAAAGCACAGAATTTGTGTATGAGCTGATAAATGAGAGATACTGTTGATCCTTACAGGTGATCTGATTTGACTGGCGTTTTCTGAATGACACAGTTTAAATCCTGAAGATTCATGTATATCTTCTAGGAAAACTGTCTCTTTTGGTAAAACTCTTAAAATACACAATGATAGTCTCTGGAAAATGATTAGAAACTTGGAAGAACACTTGAAAATACTAGTGAATAGAGCCGTTCTATTTTTATGGTCATGTTCAATCACGGAGATTAGAGGTAGAATGCTGTGAAATGGTAAGAGTTCTGATAATGGTTTCAGTTCTGACTACTCTACATGATAATGTTCCGAGGAAAGTTCTTTAGAACATTAAGAATAGCTGTTTATAAAGCACAGAATTTGTGTATGAAGCTGATAAATGAAGAGAATATTGTTGATACTTGCAGGTGATTCTGATTTGACGGGCGTTTTCTGAATGACACAGTTTAAATCCTGAAGATTCATGTATATACTTCTAGAAAAACTGTCTACTTTTGGTAAAACTCTTAAAATACACAATTATAGTCCCTGGAAATGATTAGAAACTTGGAAGAAACACTTGAAATACTAGTGAATAGAGCCGTTCTATCTTTATGGTCATGTTCAATCACGGAGATTAGAGGTAGAATGCTGTGAAATGGTAAGAGTTCTGATAATGGTCTCCGTTCTGACTCTCTACATGATGATTTTCCGAGGAAAGGTC
>NW_005882629.1:0-4480 GCF_000147115.1 Myotis lucifugus | reverse complement strand
AAAAAGCCAAGTCAAGTCGCCAGTATTGTTACATTATCAGTAATCTTGTCATTTCACTGCTTTATACCTCTAATCTCAGTGTTTGAACAGGGCCTTAACGAAAGTATGCCTGTATTTACTTGTAATTTAAGGGTTTTCACACGTTTCTAATAATTTCCATGTAAAATCATGGTGTATTTTAAGAGTTCTTCCAACATGAGACACTTTTCTTAGATATATATACATGAATCTTCAGGATTCAAATTGTTTCATTCACAAACTCTAGCCAATTCAACCAAAATAGTAAATGTGAACAGTATTCTCTTTATTTAAAGGCTTCATACACAAATTCTGAGCTCTATAAATGGCAATTCTACATGTTTGAAAGAACATTCTTCAGAAAAAAGCCAAATCAGGTCGCCAGTATTGTTACATTATCAGTAATCATGTCATTTCACTGCTTTATACATCTAATCTCAGTGTTTGAACAGGGCCTTAACGAAAGTATGCCTGTATTTACTTGTAATTTAAGGGTTTTCACAAGTTTCTAATAATTTCCATGTAAAATCATGGTGTATTTTAAGAGTTCTTCCAACATGAGACACTTTTCTTAGATATATATACATGAATCTTGAGGATTCAAACTGTTTCATTCACAAACTCTAGCCAATTCAACCAAAATAGTAAATGTGAACAGTATTCTCTTTATTTAAAGGCTTCATACACAATTTCTGCGGTATATTAAGGGCAATTCTACATGTTTGAAAGAACTTTCTTCAGAAAAACGCCAAGTCAGGTAGCCAGAATTGTTACATTATCAGTAATCTTGTCATTTCACAGCTTTATACCTATAATCTCTGTGTTTGAACAGGGCCTTAACGAAAGTATGGTTGTATTTACTTGTAATGTAAGGGTTTTCACACGTTTCTAATCATTTCCATGTACAATCATTGTATATTTTAAGAGTTCTTCCAACCTGAGACACTTTTCTTAGATATATATACATGAATCTTCAGGATTGAAACTGTTTCATTCACAAACTCTAGCCAATTCAGCCAAAATAGTAAATGTGAACAGGTTTCTCTTGATTTAAAGGCTTCATACACAAATTCTGAGCTCTATAAATGGCAATTCTACATGTTTGAAAGAACATTCTTCAGAAAAAAGGCAAGTCAGGTAGCCAGTATTGTTACATTATCAGTAATCTTGTCATTTCACTGCTTTATACCTCTAATCTCAGTGTTTGAACAGGGCCTTAACGAAAGTGTGCCTGTATTTACTTGTAATTTAAGGGTTTTCACACATTTCTAATCATTTCCATGTACAATCATTTTGTATTTTAAGAGTTCTTCCAACATGAGACACTTTTCTTAGATATATATACATGAATCTTGAGGATTCAAATTGTTTCATACACAAACTCTAGCCAATTCAACCAAAATAGTAAATGTGAACAGTATTCTCTTTATTTAAAGGCTTCATACACAATTTCTGCCGTATATTAAGGGCAATTCTACATGTTTGAAAGAACTTTCTTCAGAAAAACGCCAAGTCAGGTAGCCAGAATTGTTACATTATCAGTAATCTTGTCATTTCACAGATTTATACCTATAATCTCAGTGTTTGAACAGGGCCTTAACGAAAGTATGGTTGTATTTACTTGTAATGTAAGGGTTTTCACACGTTTCTAATCATTTCCATGTACAATCATTGTATATTTTAAGAGTTCTTCCAACCTGAGACACTTTTCTTAGATATATATACATGAATCTTCAGGATTGAAACTGTTTCATTCACAAACTCTAGCCAATTCAGCCAAAATAGTAAATGTGAACAGTTTTCTCTTGATTTAAAGGCTTCATACACAAATTCTGAGCTCTATAAATGGCAATTCTACATGTTTGAAAGAACATTCTTCAGAAAAAAGGCAAGTCAGGTAGCCAGTATTGTTACATTATCAGTAATCTTGTCATTTCACTGCTTTATACCTCTAATCTCAGTGTTTGAACAGGGCCTTAACGAAAGTGTGCCTGTATTTACTTGTAATTTAAGGGTTTTCACACATTTCTAATCATTTCCATGTACAATCATTTTGTATTTTAAGAGTTCTTCCAACATGAGACACTTTTCTTAGATATATATACATGAATCTTGAGGATTCAAACTGTTTCATACACAAACTCTAGCCAATTCAACCAAAATAGTAAATGTGAACAGTATTCTCTTTATTTAAAGGCTTCATACACAATTTCTGCGGCATATTAAGGGCAATTCTACATGTTTGAAAGAACTTTCTTCAGAAAAACGCCAAGTCAGGTAGCCAGAATTGTTACATTATCAGTAATCTTGTCATTTCACAGCTTTATACTTATAATCTCAGTGTCTGAACAGGGCCTTAACGAAAGTATGGCTGTATTTACTTGTATTTCAAGGGTTTTCACACGTTTCTAATCATTTCCATTTACAATCATTGTGTATTTTAAGAGTTCTTCCAACATGAGACACTTTTCTTAGATATATATACATGAATCTTCAGGATTCAAACTGTTTCATTCAAAATACTCTAGCCAATTCAGACAAAATAGTAAATGTGAACAGTTTTCTCTTGATTTAAAGGCTTCATACACAAATTCTGAGCTCTATAAATGGCAATTCTACATGTTTGAAAGAACATTCTTCAGAAAAAAGCCAAGTCAGGTCACCAGTATTGTTACATTATCAGTAATCTTGTCATTTCACTGCTTTATACCTCTAATCTCAGTGTTTGAACAGGGCCTTTACGAAAGTATGGCTGTATTTACTTGTAATTTAAGGGTTTTCACACGTTTCTAATAATTTCCATGTAAAATCATGGTGTATTTTAAGAGTTCTTCCAACATGAGACACTTTTCTTAGATATATATACATGAATCTTGAGGATTCAATCTGTTTCATTCACAAACTCTAGCCAATTCAACCAAAATAGTAAATGTGAACAGTATTCTCTTTATTTAAAGGCTTCATACACAATTTCTGCGGTATATTAAGGGCAATTCTACATGTTTGAAAGAACTTTCTTCAGAAAAACGCCAAGTCAGGTAGCCAGAATTGTTAAATTATCAGTAATCTTGTCATTTCACAGATTTATACCTATAATCTCAGTGTTTGAACAGGGCCTTAACGAAAGTATGGCTGTATTTACTTGTATTTCAAGGGTTTTCATACGTTTCTAATCATTTCCATGTACAATCATTGTGTATTTTAAGAGTTCTTCCAACATGAGACACTTTTCTTAGATATATATACATGAATCTTGAGGATTCAAACTGTTTCATTCAAAATACTCTAGCCAATTCAGCCAAAATAGTAAATGTGAACAGTTTTCTCTTGATTTAAAGGCTTCATACACAAATTCTGAGCTCTATAAATGGCAATTCTACATGTTTGAATGAACATTCTTCAGAAAAAAGCCAAGTCAGGTAGCCAGTATTGTTACATTATCAGTAATCTTGTCATTTCACTGCTTTATACCTGTAATCTCAGTGTTTGAACAGGGCCGTAACGAAAGTATGCTTGTATTTACTTGTAATTTAAGGGTTTTCACACGTTTCTAATCATTTCCATGTACAATCAGTGTGTATTTTAAGAGTTCTTCCAACATGAGACACTTTTCTTAGATATATATACATGAATCTTCAGGATTCAAACTGTTTCATTCAAAATACTCTAGCCAATTCAGCCAAAATAGTAAATGTGAACAGTTATCTCTTAATTTAAAGGCATCATACACAAATTCTGAGCTCTATAAATGGCAATTCTACATGTTTGAAAGAACATTCTTCAGAAAAAAGCCAAGTCAGGTCGCCAGTATTGTTACATTATCAGTAATCTTGTCATTTCACTGCTTTATACATCTAATCTCAGTGTTTGAACAGGGCCTTAATGAAAGTATGCCTGTATTTACTTGTAATTTAAGGGTTTTCACACGTTTCTAATAATTTTCATGTAAAATCATCGTGTATTTTAAGAGTTCTTTCAACATGAGACACTTTTCTTAGATATATATACATGAATCTTGATGATTCAAACTGTTTCATTCACAAACTCTAGCCATTTCAAGCCAAATAGGTAATGTGAACAGTATTCTCTTTATTTAAAGGCTTCATACACAATTTCTGCGGTATATTAAGGGCAATTCTACATGTTTGAAAGAACTTTCTTCAGAAAAACGCCAAGTCAGGTAGCCAGAATGGTTACATTATCAGTAATCTTGTCATTTCACAGCTTTATACCTATAATCTCAGTGTTTGAACAGGGGCTTAACGAAAGTATGGCTGTATTTACATGTATTTCAAGGGTTTTCACACGTTTCTAATCATTTCCATGTACCATCATTGTGTATTTTAAGAGTTCTTCCAACATGAAGACACTTTTCTAGATATATATACATGAATCTTCATGGATTCAAACTGTTTCATTCAAATACTTCTAGCCAGTTCAGCTAAATAGTAAATGTGAACAG
>NW_005882628.1:0-4487 GCF_000147115.1 Myotis lucifugus | reverse complement strand
TAATGTTGTGGCCCCACCCCATAACAAAGAAACAGAATTTCCAGAGATGAGGCCCAGAAATCAGGATTTTAAAAAGATTCCCAGGTGATTCTAAGGTGCAGCCAAGGTTGAGAACCACTGCTTTAGGGAAATGTATTCACTTGCCTTTTCCAGCTGCTACCGTTGCCCACATTCCTTAGCTCTTGCCGCACTTCCATCTTTAAGGCCGACAGCAGCTGAGTCTCTCTCATGGTGTATCACTGTGTTTTACCTTCTGCCTCCCTCTTCTGCATTAAAAAAACATTGTGGGTACATCATCAGGTTCACCTGGATAACCCAGGATAACTGACCCACCTCAAGATTAGCTAAATTTGCAACCTTAATTCTTTGGCATGTATGGTAACATCACAGGTATTTGGATGTAGCCATCTTTGGAGTGGGGGCAGGGGCATTATTCTGCCTACCACAGGCATCCTTCCTCTACCTCCCCTGGCACCTTGTTGATTGTGATGGACATGTAACATCGTTATTCACCAAATATATATGCCCTTCCCTCTCTGCCCTTGAGTTACACCTTCAACCTGCCTCTTCAGGATCCATTACCTTGGGGATAAGCCATTGACCTAGTGCAGTGGTCGGCAAACTCATTAGTCAACAGAGCCAAATATCAACAGTACAACGATTGAAATTTCTTTGGAGAGCCAAATTTTTTAAACTTAAACTATATAGGTAGGTACATTGTTATTAACTTAATTAGGGTACTCCTAAGGCTTAGGAAGAGCCACACTCAAGGGGCCAAAGAGCCGCATGTGGCTCTCGAGCCACAGTTTGCCGACCACTGACCTAGTGTATAAGTAGGTTTTCAGTATGAGCATTTCCAGCCTCAGGTACTGAGTCAATAGGTGGTAAATGGCACAATGGGACTTTTATGAAGATGGAGATCAGCACGTGGAGACTGAAGGGCATGATGGCATGCGCATCAGCTAGACTCTCTGTGGGCAATGGCTGATGCCTCATGTGTGGGGATCGCCACATGTCCGGTCACCCCAAGGTCACGCCATGTCTTTATTTTCTGTGGCATCTTCGTTGCTGGCTGAAGCTCACTGGGCTTGTGAGATGAAGTATGAGATAAGAGAGGTAGAAGAAAATTTTCTTGTTTAGGTGCATAATTCATGAAGTCTGAACATTAATATTAATGATCCTGTCCACCAGAGTCAGGCAAATGAAATATGCAAAGGAAGATAAACTTGGGAGCTCGGAAACTGTAGGTCTTTCAGGGCTTAGTTCCCCTGGGGGTGTAGCTATAAAAGTGTAGCCAGCTTTGTAGAGCAAATTATAGCTTGCTAAGAACCTTGACATTTATTCATTTGTGTTTTGCTCCCAATAACCCCGTGAAGTAGAGGAGACAGGGAGAAGCTTCCATTTTATGGATGGGGAACGTGAGGCCTCACCAAAGTCCCATAGTTTGACCGAGGAGGAGCTCGAGCCGGAAGTCAGGTGACCTGATTCCAAATCTCACATTCCCTCCTCCACCTCACTCTGCTATGTTAGTGGTGACATGATACAATTAGGATGACACACAGAGCCCTCTTACTGTTAAATAAAGTAACAAGTCAAAGCCACTGTGCCAAGAACATTTTATAGCCTCTCTATCTTGTAAAACCTCTGTGTCTAGAAAATGAGATATAAGTAGGGCTCATTACATAAGTTTCTTGGGTGATTAGATGAAATAATGTACAAAGAAAAGTCAACACAGTGCCCGAAAATAGAAAGCAATCAGTGAATGGCAGTTATTACAAGAACTAAGTAGCTATAGAAGATGGGGTTTCAGGCGAAATAACCTTCATTTACTTATTCATTTATTCATTCAGCACGTGTTTATTGAACTTTTAAATAGCTCTATTGGGGTATAATTGATATACAAAAAACTACACACACTTAATGTATACAATTTGATGAGTTTGGACATATGTGTATACCCATGAAGCCATCACCACAATCCAGGTAATAGAGACATCCATGACCTCTAAAATTTCCTTGACTTACCTTAGCCCCTTTCTTGTGATGAGAATATTTAACATGAGTATTAACTGCAGAGCTTCTGCCATATACCACACACCTGCTCTGAACACTGGGGTTACAACAGTGAACAAAAGAGACAAAGACCCTTCTCTTCTACCTTTCAGTGCAGGGGTTGACAATTAACAAGTAAGAATGGTAGTCAACTGGTAATCTAAAGGAGATGAACAAGGCTGATTAGGGTAAACCCAGAGTACCAAGAGGGTCCTAAGGCTCTCTGAGGAGCTGACTTTGACCCACATGAAGTAAGGAGTGACCATAAGGCTCTCTTGGAGAAGAACGGTCTAGACATGGACAACAGCACATTACCCGTTCCTAAGACGAGAGGTGTGTAGGAACTCAGAACCCTGGCTCCCATCTTGGAGGTTTTCAGTAAAGCTCAAACTCAAGGTAGCACATGCTTCCATTCCCCACCCCATCCCGGAGTCTGCTGGAATTCACTTCCCAAGGCCCTGCAGAAAGGTTCCCAGTGGCAGGTAGAATTGCACCTTTCACACCTTGTTCCAGGGCACTGCCTTTTTATCATGAAGCTGGATAACTGAGTTCTCAACCAAACCCACATCCTGTCAACTGAAAAAGCCCTCCTACATCTTTATCATGGCGTCATTGCACTCTAACTACCTGTTTATTTACTTCAACAAATATTTAGTGAGCATCTACTATGTACTGGCACAGTTCCAAGCATGTATATACAATCATTTATCCATCTCTGTTTAGTTTCTGGAAGGCAAAGATTGTGACTTCTTATGGTATCCCCAGTACCTAACCAATAAAGAAATTTAAAAGCTGGAAAAAAAAAGAATGTTTACTCCCACAAAAAAAAGTGTGAGTTTAAGAGATATTTGGTGAATTAAACTAAAACCTAATGCCTTTCTTATACTTCATCTCTCCCTACCTTTTCATACAAATAATGTTCAGTCTCTTATATTTTGCCTCATTGATGTTCATAAGGTACTCTTTTCAGCATTATTGATATTAATTGAATTGATCATAGTCTGTATGCCCAGAAAAATAGGAGTAGTTATGTTAATTATATTTCCTTCTGTACATTTGCATCTTCCTCCTCCTCTTTTTTGTAAATTATCCCATTGCAAATTAAGAGACTTAAAAATATTTATTTATGCCTTGGTCAGGTAGCTCAGCTGGTTGGAGCATCATCCTATGCACCAGAAAGGTTGCAGGTTCAATTTCCAGTCAGGGCACATGCCTAGGTTGTGGGTTCAGTTCCCAGTCAGGGTGCGTACAGGAGGCAACTGATCAATGCTTCTCCCTCTCTCTCCCTTCCTCTGTCTCTAAAATCAATAATCATAGTCTTGGTGATAAATCAACAAATATATTCACTTCAATTCGATAATTGTACTTTGGAGAAATTATTCCAGGTAAATAAAAAGAATTTAGACAATTATTTGAGTGTAAAGGTACTCTTTTCAGCATTATTGATATTAATTGAATTGATCATAGTCTGTATGCCCAGAAAAATAGGAGCAGTCATGTAAATTCTATTTCTTTCTGTACATTTGCATCTTCCTCCTCCTCTTTGTTCTCATTCTCATTCTTATTCTTATCCTTCATTCTATTTCCTTCTTTCAAAGAAAACTATGTCACCCAGGACTCAACTAAGAGCTTGCCATTTGAAAGGTGACAATCATAGGGTTGAGGGAGAAAGCTAGGTCTAAGCTATATAAAGTTACTGTTTTACTTTCCAGTGACAATGCATATCTTCCTTGAAACTTTACCTGTTGAAATAATTTGAGATGAGTTATTCCAGAGAGAAGACTTACCTATAATTTCTGCCTACTGCCTGGGGACAGGGTCTGCCAGACTAGGACCATTTTGAATTAGATCCTCAGCTAGACGTTTAAAGCACAAAGTGGATTTTGATTGCAACCTGTGTGATGGCTGGTTTGTATTTATAACTTCTCATGGGACATTTTCCTTTCACTACCAAGGTTTCCTGGGCAAACTTTTACTATTGCAGATTTCTTTACAGTTCCCCAGGATGTGTATTTCTAATTCTTCTGTCCACTAAAGTGCCCTAAAGCTCTGCAGAGTCTGCCTTTTATTGGGGAAATTCTATGCTAGACATCCCCTTGTCTTGGGTGACTCTGGGTTTTGTCTTCTGTCTCGAAGATATGTGAGGCTGCAAAAACTTAAACTGAAGTTTCACAAAGATCAGAAAATGCCCTTTAGGCATAGGGCTGCTTCAGCACTGTGCTTTGCATCTCTAGATCGTATCATGAGCATCACTCAACTTCTTGCGGGCTCACAGAAGCATTTACAAAGATTTTTTTATTAAGTTTTATCTGGCATTGACAGTTCTTTCAGCAGGAGGATTGGGAGCCGCTGGGAGCAGATACCCAGTTTGCCCCGTTGTCTGAAACAGAAGTCCCTCGCTCAATAAGAGAAAGAATTTGGGCACAAACCCAAAT
>NW_005882627.1:0-4525 GCF_000147115.1 Myotis lucifugus | reverse complement strand
CTGAGCTCTATAAATGGCAATTCCTCAAGTTTGAAAGGACTTTCTTCAGAAAAACGCGAAGTAATTTAGCCATAATTGTAACATTTTCAGTAATCTTGTCATTTCACAGCTTTATACCTCTAATCTCAGTGTTTGAACAAGGCCTTAAGGAAAGTATGGCTGTATTTACTTGTTTCACAAGGATTTTCCCTCGTTACTACTCAGTACCTGGAGCAATCATTGTGTGTTGAAGGAGTTTCACCAACATGAGACAGTTTTCTTAGAAATATATATAGGAATCTTCCGGATTTAAACTGCTTCTTTCAAAAACTACAGCCAATTCAGCCAAAATACTAAATAGGAGCAGTATTCTCTTCATTTAAAGGCTTCAGGCACAAATTCTGAGCTCTATAAATGGCAATTCTTCATGTTTGAAAGGACTTTCTTCAGAAAAACGCGACGTAATTTAGGCATAATTGTAACATTTTCAGTAATCTTGTCATTTCACAGCTTTATACCTCTAATCTCAGTGTTTTAACAAGGCCTTAAGGAAAGTATGGCAGTATTTACTTGTATTTCAAGGGTTTTCACACGTTTCTAATTATTTCCATGTACAATCATTGTGTATTTTAACAGTTTTACCAACATGAGACAGTTTTCTCAGAAATATATACAAGAATCTTCAGGATTTAAACTGTTCTTTCAAAAAACTCCAGCCAATTCAGACAAAATAGTAAATAGGAAAAGTATTCTCTTCATTTAAAGGCTTCATACACAAATTCTGAGCTCTATAAATGGCAATTCTTCATGTTTGAAAGAACTTTCTTCAGAAAAACGCCAAGTACGTTAGCCAGAATTGTAACATTATCATTAATCTTGTCATTTCACAGTTTTGTACCTCTAATCTCGGTGTTTGAACAGGGCATTAAGGAACGTATGGTGTACTTATTTGTATTTCAAAGGTTTTCACACGTTTCTAATCATTTCCATGTACACTCATTGTGTATTTTAAGAGTTTTACCAACATGAGACAGTTTTCTTAGAAATATATACATGAATCTTCAGGTTTTAAACTTCTTCTTTCAAAAAACTCCAGCCAATTCAGCCCAAATAGTAAATATGAACAGTATTCTCTTTATTTAAAGGCTTCATACACAAATTCTGAGCTCTATAAATGGCAATTCTTTATGTTTGAAAGAACTTTCTTCAGAAAAAGCCAAGTAAGTTAGCCAGAATGATAACATTATCAGTAATCTTGTCATTTCACAGCTTTATACCTCTAATCTCGGTGTTTGAACAAGGCCTTAAGGAAAGTATGGCTGTACTTACTTGTATTTCAAGGGTTTTCACACGTTTCTAATCATTTCCATGTACAATCATTGTGTATTTTAAGAGTTTTACCAACATGAGACAGTTTTCTTAGAATATATATACATGAATCTTCCGGATTTAAACTGCTTCTTTCAAAAAACTCCAGCCAATTAAGACAAAATGGTAAATATCAACAGTATTCTCTTTATTTAAAGGCTTCATACACAAATTCTGAGCACTATAAATGGCAATTCTTCATGTTTGAAAGAACTTTCTTCAGAAAAACGAAAAGTAAGTATGCCAGAATTGTAACATTATCAGTAATCTTCTCATTTCACAGCTTTATCCCTCTAATCTCGGTGTTTGAACAGGGCCTTAACGAATGTATGGCTGTATTTACTTGTATTTCAAGGGTTTTCACACGTTTCTAATCATTTCCATGTACAATCATTGTGTATTTTAAGAGTTTTACCAACATGAGACAGTTTTCTTAGAAATATATATATGAATCTTCCGGATTTAAACTGCTTCTTTCAAAAAACTACAGCCAATTCAGCCCAAATAGTAACTATGAACAGTATTTTCTTCATTTAAAGGCTTCAGGCACAAATTCTGAGCTCTATAAATGGCAATTCTTCATGTTTGAAAGAACTTTCTTCAGAAAAACACCAAGTCAGTTAGCCAGAATTGTAACATTATCAGTAATCTTGTCATTTCACAGCTTTATACCTCTAATATAGGTGTTTGAACAGGGCATTAAGGAAAGTATGGCTGTACTTACTTGTATTTCAAGGGTTTTCACACGTTTCTAATCATTTCCATGTACAATCCTTGTGTATTTTAAGAGTTTTACCAACATGAGACAGTTTTTTTAGAAATATATACATGAGTCTTCTGGATTTAAAATGCTTCTTTCAAAAAACTCCAGCCAATTCAGCCAAAATAGTAAATATGAACAGTATTCTCTTCATTTAAAGGCTTCATACACAAATTCTGAGCTCTATAAATGGCAATTCTTCATGTTTGAAAGAACTTTCTTCAGAAAAATTCCAAGTAAGTTAGCCAGAATTGTAACATTATCAGTAATCTTGTCATTTCACAGCTTTATACCTCTAATCTAGGTGTTTGAACAGGGCCTTAACGAAAGTATGGCTGTATTTACTTGTATTTCAAGGGTTTTCACACGTTTCTAATCATTTCCATGTACAATCATTGTGTATTTTAAGAGTTTTAACAACATGAGACAGTTTTCTTAGAAATATATACATGAATCTTCCGGATTTAAACTGCTTCTTTCAAAAAACTACTGCCAATTCAGCCAAAATACTAAATAGGAGCAGTATTCTCTTCATTTAAAGGCTTCAGGCACAAATTCTGAGCTCTATAAATGGCAATTCTTCATGTTTGAAAGGACTTTCTTCAGAAAAACGCGACGTAATTTAGGCATAATTGTAACATTTTCAGTAATCTTGTCATTTCACAGCTTTATACCTCTAATCTCAGTGTTTTAACAAGGCCTTAAGGAAAGTATGGCAGTATTTACTTGTATTTCAAGGGTTTTCACACGTTTC
The DNA here is from genome assembly GCF_000147115.1 of Myotis lucifugus. Lineage (NCBI taxonomy): Eukaryota > Metazoa > Chordata > Mammalia > Chiroptera > Vespertilionidae > Myotis > Myotis lucifugus. The sequence continues at coordinate 1,664 of NW_005882627.1, read as the reverse complement.
TAATTATTTCCATGTACAATCATTGTGTATTTTAACAGTTTTACCAACATGAGACAGTTTTCTTAGAAATATATACATGAATCTTCAGGATTTAAACTGCTTCTTTCAAAAAACTCCAGCCAATTCAGCCCAAATAGTAAATATCAACAGTATACTCTTTATTTACCGGCATCATACACAAAATCTGAGCTCTATAAATGGCAATTCTTCATGTTTGAAAGGACTTTCTTCAGAAAAACGCCAAGTAAGTTAGCCAGAATTGGAACATTATCAGTAATCTTGTCATTTCACAGCTTTATACCTCTAATCTCGGTGTTTGAACAAGGCCTTAAGGAAAGTATGGCTGTATTGACTGGTATTTCAAGGGTTTTCACACGTTTCTAATAATTTCCATGTACAATCATTGTGTATTTTAAGAGTTTTACCAACATGAGACAGTTTTCCTAGAAATATATACATTAATATTCCGGATTTAAACTGCTTTTTTCAAAAAACTCCAGCCAATTCAGCCAAAATATAAAATAGGAACAGTATTCTCTGTATTTAAAGGCTTCATACACCAATTCTGAGCTCTATAAACGGCAATTCTTCATGTTTGAAAGAATTTTCTTCAGAAAATCATGAAGTCAGTTAGACAGAATTGTAAAATTATCAGTAATTTTGTCATTAAACAGCTTTAAACCTCTAATCTCGGTGTTTGAACCGGGCCTTAATGAAAGTATGGCTGTATTTACTTGTATTTCAAAGGTTTTCACACGTTTCTCATCATTTCCATGTACACACATTGTGTATTTTAAGAGTTTTACCAACATGAGACAGTTTTCTTAGAAATATATACATGAGTCTTCAGGTTTTAAACTTCTTCTTTCAAAAAACTCCAGCCAATTCAGCCCAAATAGTAAATATGAACAGTATTCTCTTTATTTAAAGGCTTCATACACAAACTCTGAGCTCTAAAAATGGCAATTCTTCATGTTTGAAAGAACTTTCTTTAGAAAAAGTCCAAGTAAGTTAGCCAGAATTATAACATTATCAGTAATCTTGTCATTTCACAGTTTTATACCTCTAATATAGGTGTTTGAACAAGGCCTTAAGGAAAGTATGGCTGTACTTACTTGTATTTCAAGGGTTTTCACACGTTTCTAATCATTTCCATGTCCAATCATTGTGTATTTTAAGAGTTTTACCAATACGAGACAGTTTTCTTAGAATATATATACATGAATCTTCCGGATTTAAACTGCTTCTTTCAAAAAACTACAGCCAATTCAGCCAAAATAGTAAATATGAACAGTATTCTCTTCATTTAAAGGCTTCAGGCACAAATTCTGAGCTCTATAAATGGCAATTCTTCATGTTTGAAAGGACTTTCTTCAGAAAAACGCGACGTAATTTAGGCATAATTGTAACATTTTCAGTAATCTTGTCATTTCACAGCTTTATTTCGTAAATCTCAGTGTTTTCACAAGGCCTTAAGGAAAGTATGGCTGTATTTACTTGTATTTCAAGGGTTTTCACACGTTTCTAATTATTTCCATGTACAATCATTGTGTATTTTAACAGTTTTACCAACATGAGACAGTTTTCTCAGAAATATATACAAGAATCTTCATGATTTACCCCGGTCTTTCAAAAAACTCCAGCCAATTCAGCCAAAATAGTAA
>NW_005882626.1:0-4548 GCF_000147115.1 Myotis lucifugus | reverse complement strand
AAGCCAAGTCAGGTCACCAGTATTGTTACATTATCAGTAATCTTGTCATTTCACTGCTTTATACCTCTAATCTCAGTGTTTGAAAAGGGCCTTAACGAAAGTATGGCTGTATTTACTTGTAATTTAAGGGTTTTCACACGTTTCTAATAATTTCCATGTAAAATCATGGTGTATTTTAAGAGTTCTTCCAACATGAGACACTTTTCTTAGATATATATACATGAATCTTCAGGATTCAAACTGTTTCATTCACAAAATCCAGGCCATTCAACCAAAATAGTAAATGTGAACAGTATTCTCTTTATTTAAAGGCTTCATACACAATTTCTGCGGTATATTAAGGGCAATTCTACATGTTTGAAAGAACTTTCTTCAGAAAAACGCCAAGTCAGGTAGCCAGAATTGTTACATTATCAGTAATCTTGTCATTTAACAGCTTTATACCTATAATCTCAGTGTTTGAACAGGGCCTTAACGAAAGTATGGCTGTATTTACTTGTATTTCAAGGGTTTTCACACGTTTCTAATCATTTCCATGTACAATCATTGTGTATTTTAAGAGTTCTTCCAACATGAGACACTTTTCTTAGATATATATACATGAATCTTCAGGATTCAAACTGTTTCATTCAAAATACTCTAGCCAATTCAGCCAAAATAGTAATGTGAACAGTTTTCTCTTGATTTAAAGGCTTCATACACAAATTCTGAGCTCTATAAATGGCAATTCTACATGTTTGAAAGAACATTCTTCAGAAAAAAGCCAAGTCAGGTAGCCAGTATTGTTACATTATCAGTAATCTTGTCATTTCACTGCTTTATACCTCTAATCTCAGTGTTTGAACAGGGCCTTAACGAAAGTATGCCTGTATTTACTTGTAATTTAAGGGTTTTCACACATTTCTAATCATTTCCATGTACAATCATTGCATATTTTAAGAGTTCTTCCAACATGAGACACTTTTCTTAGATATATATACGTGAATCTTCAGGATTCAAACTGTTTCATTCAAAATACTCTAGCCAATTCAGCCAAAATAGTAAATGTGAACAGTTTTCTCTTGATTTAAAGGCTTCATACACAAATTCTGAGCTCTATAAATGGCAATTCTACATGTTTGAAAGAACATTCTTCAGAAAAAAGCCAAGTCAGGTAGCCAGTATTGTTACATTATCAGTAATGTTTTCATTTCACTGCTCTATACATCTAATCTCAGTGTTTGAACAGGGCCTTAACGAAAGTATGCCTGTATTTACTTGTAATTTAAGGGTTTTCACACGTTTCTAATCATTTGCATGTACAATCATTGTGTATTTTAAGAGTTCTTCCAACATGAGACACTTTTCTTAGATATATATACGTGAATCTTCTGGATTCAAACTGTTTCATTCAAAATACTCTAGCCAACTCAGCCAAAATAGTAAATGTGAACAGTTTTCTCTTGATTTAAAGGCTTCATACACAAATTCTGAGCTCTATAAATGGCAATACTACATGTTTGAAAGAACTTTCTTCAGAAAAACGCCAAGTCAGGTAGCCAGAATTGTTACATTATCAGTAATCTTGTCATTTCACAGCTTTATACTTATAATCTCAGTGTTTGAACAGGGCCTTAACAAAAGTATGGCTGTATTTCCTTGTATTTCAAGGGTTTTCAAACGTTTTTAATCATTTCCATGTACAATCATTGTGTATTTTAAGAGTTCTTCCAACATGAGACACTTTTCTTAGATATATATACATGAATCTTGAGGATTCAAACTGTTTCATTCACAAACTCTAGCCATTTCAACCAAAATAGTAAATGTGAACAGTATTCTCTTTATTTAAAGGCTTCATACACAATTTCTGCGGTATATTAAGGGCAATTCTACATGTTTGAAAGAACTTTCTTCAGAAAAACGCCAAGTCAGGTAGCCATTATTGTTACATTATCAGTAATCTTGTCATTTCACAGCTTTATACCTATAATCTCAGTGTTTGAACAGGGCCTTAACGAAAGTATGCCTGTATTTACTTGTATTTCAAGGGTTTTCACACGTTTCTAATCATTTCCATGTACAATCATTGTGTATTTTAAGAGTTCTTCCAACATGAGACACTTTTCTTAGATATATATACATGAATCTTCAGGATTCAAACTGTTTCATTCAAAATACTCTAGCCAATTCAGCCAAAATAGTAAATGTGAACAGTTTTCTCTTGATTTAAAGGCTTCATACACAAATTCTGAGCTCTATAAATGGCAATTCTACATGTTTGAAAGAACATTCTTCAGAAAAAAGCCAGTCAGGTAGCCAGTATTGTTACATTATTAGTAATCTTGTCATTTCACTGCTTTATACCTCTAATCTCAGTGTTTGAACAGGGCCTTAACGAAAGTATGCCTGTATTTACTTGTAATTAAGGGTTTTCACACGTTTCTAATAATTTCCATGTAAAATCATGGTGTATTTTAAGAGTTCTTCCAACATGAGACACTTTTCTTAGATATATATACATGAATCTTGATGATTCAAACTTTTTCATTCACAAACTCTAGCCATTTCAACCAAAATAGTAAATGTGAACAGTATTCTCTTTATTTAAAGGCTTCATACACAATTTCTGCGGTATATTAAGGGCAATTCTACATGTTTGAAAGAACTTTCTTCAGAAAAACGGCAAGTCAGGTAGCCACAATTGTTACATTATCAGTAATCTTGTCATTTCACAGCTTTATACCTATAATCTCAGTGTTTGAACAGGGCCTTAACGAAAGTATGGCTGTATTTACTTGTATTTCAAGGGTTTTCACACGTTTCTAATCATTTCCATGTACAATCATTGTGTATTTTAAGAGTTCTTCCAACATGAGACACTTTTCTTAGATATATATACATGAATCTTCAGGATTCAAACTGTTTCATTCAAAATACTCTAGCCAATTCAGCCAAAATAGTAAATGTGAACAGTTTTCTCCTGATTTAAAGGCTTCATACACAAATTCTGAGCTCTATAAATGGCAATTCTACATGTTTGAAAGAACATTCTTCAGAAAAAAGCCAGTCAGGTAGCCAGTATTGTTACATTATTAGTAATCTTGTCATTTCACTGCTTTATACCTCTCATCTCAGTGTTTGAACAGGGCCTTAACGAAAGTATGCCTGTATATACTTGTAATTTAAGGGTTTTCACACGTTTCTAATCATTTCCATGTACAATCATTGTGTATTTTAAGAGTTCTTCCAACATGAGACACTTTTCTTAGATATATATACGTGAATCTTCAGGATTCAAACTGTTCCATTCAAAATACTCTAGCCAATTCAGCCAAAATAGTAAATGTGAACAGTTTTCTCTTGATTTAAAGGCTTCATACACAAATTCTGAGCTCTATAAATGGCAATTCTACATGTTTGAAAGAACATTCTTCAGAAAAAAGCCAGTCAGGTAGCCAGTATTGTTACATTATTAGTAATCTTGTCATTTCACTGCTTTATACCTCTAATCTCAGTGTTTGAACAGGGCCTTAACGAAAGTATGCCTGTATTTACTTGTAATTTAAGGGTTTTCACATGTTTCTAATAATTTCCATGTAAAATCATGGTGTATTTTAAGAGTTCTTCCAACATGAGACACTTTTCTTAGATATATATACATGAATCTTGAGGATTCAAACTGTTTCATTCACAAACTCTAGCCATTTCAACCAAAATAGTAAATGTGAACAGTATTCTCTTTATTTAAAGGCTTCATACACAATTTCTGCGGTATATTAAGGGCAATTCTACATGTTTGAAAGAACTTTCTTCAGAAAAACGCCAAGTCAGGTAGCCAGAATTGTTACATTATCAGTAATCTTGTCACTTCACAGCTTTATACCTATAATCTCAGTGTTTGAACAGGGCCTTAACGAAAGTATGGCTGTATTTACTTGTATTTCAAGGGTTTTCACACGTTTCTAATCATTTCCATGTACAATCATTGTGTATTTTAAGAGTTCTTCCAACATGAGACACTTTTCTTAGATATATATACATGAATCTTCAGGATTCAAACTGTTTCATTCAAAATACTCTAGCCAATTCAGCCAAAATAGTAAATGTGAACAGTTTTCTCTTGATTTAAAGGCTTCATACACAAATTCTGAGCTCTATAAATGGCAATTCTACATGTTTGAAAGAACATTCTTCAGAAAAAAGCCAAGTCAGGTAGCCAGTATTGTTACATTATCAGTAATCTTGTCATTTCACTGCTTTATACCTCTAATCTCAGTGTTTGAACAGGGCCTTAACGAAAGTATGGCTGTATTTACTTGTATTTCAAGGGTTTTCACACGTTTCTAATCATTTCCATGTACAATCATTGTGTATTTTAAGAGTTCTTCCAACATGAGACACTTTTCTTAGATATATATACATGAATCTTCAGGATTCAAACTGTTTCATTCAAAATACTCTAGCCAATTCAGCCAAAATAGTAAATGTGAACAGTTTTCTCTTGATTTAAAGGCTTCATACACAAATTCTGAGCTCTATAAATGGCAATTCTACATGTTTGAAAGA
>NW_005882625.1:0-4576 GCF_000147115.1 Myotis lucifugus | reverse complement strand
TTCTGAAGAAAGTTCTTTCAAACATGTAGAATTGCCCTTAATATACCGCAGAAATTGTGTATGAAGCCTTTAAATAAAGAGAATACTGTTCACATTTACTATTTTGGTTGAAATGGCTAGAGTTTGTGAATGAAACAGTTTGAATCATCAAGATTCATGTATATATATCTAAGAAAAGTGTCTCATGTTGGAAGAACTCTTAAAATACACCATGATTTTACATGGAAATTATTAGAATCATGTGAAAACCCTTAAATTACAAGTAAATACAGGCATACTTTCGTTAAGGCCCTGTTCAAACACTGAGATTAGAGGTATAAAGCAGTGAAATGAGAAGATTACTAATAATGTAACAATACTGGCTACCTGACTGGCTTTTTTCTGAAGAATGTTCTTTCAAACATGTAGAATTGCCATTTATAGAGCTCAGAATTTGTGTATGAAGCCTTTAAATCAAGAGAAAACTGTTCACATTTACTATTTTGGCTGAATTGGCTAGAGTATTTTGAATTAAACAGTTTGAATCCTGAAGATTCACGTATATATATCAAAGAAAAGTGTCTCATGTTTGTAAGAACTCTTAAAATACACAATGATTGTACATGGGAAATGATTAGAAACGTGTGAAAACCCTTAAATTACAAGTATATACAGGCATAGTTTCGTTAAGGCCCTGTTCAAACACTGAGATTATAGGTATAAAGCAGTGAAATGACAAGATTACTAATAATGTAACAATACTGGCTACCTGACTGGCTTTTTTCTGAAGAATGTTCTTTCAAACATGTAGAATTGCCATTTATAGAGCTCAGAATTTGTGTATGAAGCCTTTAAATCAAGAGAAAACTGTTCACATTTACTATTTTGGCTGAATTGGCTAGAGTATTTTGAATGAAACAGTTTGAATCCTGAAGATTCATGTATATATATCTAAGAAAACTGTCTCATGTTGGAAGAACTCTTAAAATACACAATGATTGTACATGGAAATGATTAGAAACGTGTGAAAACCCTTGAAATACAAGTAAATACAGGCATACTTTCGTTAAGGCCCTGTTCAAACACTGAGATTGGAGGTATAAAGCTGTGAAATGACAAGAGTACTGATAAATTAACAATACTGGCTACCTGACTTGGCGGTTTTCTGAAGAAAGTTCTTTCAAACATGTAGAATTGCCCTTAGTATACCGCAGAAATTGTGTATGAAGCCTTTAAATAAAGAGAATACTGTTCACATTTACTATTTTGGTGGAATTGGCTAGAGTTTGTGGATGAAACAGTTTCAATCCTGAAGATTCATGTTTATATATCTAAGAAAAGTGTCTCATGTTGGAAGAACTCTTAAAATACACGATGATTGTACAAGGAAATGATTACAAACGTGTGAAAACCCATACATTACAAGTAAATACAGCCATACTTTCGTTAAGGCCCTGTTTAAACACTTAGATTAGAGGTATAAAGCTGTGAAATGACAAGATTACTGATAATGTAACAATTCTGGCTAAGTGACTTGGAGTTTTTCTGAAGAAAGTTCTTTCAAACATGTAGAATTGTCCTTAATATACCGCAGAAATTGTGTATGAAGCCTTTAAATAAAGAGAATAATGTTCACATTTACTATTTTGGCTGAATTGGCTAGAGTATTTTGAATGAAACAGTTTGAATCCTGAAGATTCATGTATATATATCTAAGAAAACTGTCTCATGTTGGAAGAACTCTTAAAATACACCATGATTTTATATGGAAATGATTAGAAACGTGTGAAAACCTATAAAATACAAGTAAATACAGGCATATTTTCGTTAAGGCCCTGTTCAAACACTGAGATTATAGGTATAAAGCTGTGAAATGACAAGATTACTGATAATGTAACAATTCTGGCTACGTGACTTGGCGTTTTTCTGAAGAAAGTTCTTTCAAACATGTAGAATTGTCCTTTATATACCGCAGAAATTGTGTATGAAGCCTTTAAATAAAGAGAATACTGTTCACATTTACTATTTTGGCTGAATTGGCTAGAGTATTTTGAATGAAACATTTTGAATCCTGAAGATTCACGTATATATATCTAAGAAAACTGTCTCATGTTGGAAGAACTCTTAAAATACACCATGATTTTACATGGAAATGATTAGAAACGTGTGAAAACCCTTAAATTACAAGTAAATACAAGCATACTCTCGTTAAGGCCCTGTTCAAACACTGAGATTAGAGGTATAAAGCAGTGAAATGACAAGATTACTGATAATGTAACAATACTGGCGACCTGACTTGGCTTTTTTCTGAAGAATGTTCTTTCAAACATGTAGAATTGCCATTTATAGAGCTCAGAATTTGTGTATGAAGCCTTTAAATCAAGAGAAAACTGTTCACATTTACTATTTTGGCTGAAGTGGCTAGAGTTTGTGAATGATACAGTTTCAATCCTGAAGATTCATGTATATATATCTAAGAAAAGTGTCTCAGGTTGGAAGAACTCTTAAAATACACAATGATTGTACATGGAAATGATTAGAAACGTGTGAAAACCCTTGAAATACAAGTAAATACAGCCATACTTTCGTTAAGGCCCTGTTCAAACACTGAGATTATAGGTATAAAGCTGTGAAATGACAAGATTACTGATAATGTAACAATTCTTGCTACCTGACTTGGCGTTTTTCTGAAGAAAGTTCTTTCAAACATGTAGAATTGCCCTTAATATACCGCAGAAATTGTGTATGAAGCCTTTAAATAAAGAGAATACTGTTCACATTTACTATTTTGGTTGAATTGGCTAGAGTTTGTGAATGAAACAGTTTGAATCCTCAAGATTCATGTATATATATCCAAGAAAAGTGTCTCATGTTGGAAGAACTCTTAAAATACACCATGATTTTAAATGGAAATGATTAGAAACGTGTGAAAACCCTTAAATTACAAGTAAATACAGACATACTTTTGTTAAGGCCCTGTTCAAACACTGAGATTAGAGGTATAAACAGTGAAATGACAAGATTACTGATAATGTAACAATACTGGCGACCTGACTTGGCTTTTTTCTGAAGAATGTTCTTTCAAACATGTAGAATTGCCATTTATAGAGCTCAGAATTTGTGTATGAAGCCTTTAAATCAAGAGAAAACTGTTCACATTTACAATTTTGGCTGAATTGGCTATAGTTTGTTAATGAAACAGTTTCAATCCTGAAGATTCATGTATATATATCTAAGAAAAGTGTCTCAGGTTGGAAGAACTCTTAAAATACACAATGATTGTACATGGGAATGATTAGAAACGTGTGAAAACCCTTGAAATACAAGTAAATACAGCCATACTTTCCTTTAAGGCCCTGTTCAAACACTGAGATTATAGGTATAAAGCTGTGAAATGACAAGATTACTGATAATGTAACAATTCTGGCTACCTGACTTGGCGTTTTTCTGAGGAAAGTTCTTTCAAACATGTAGAATTGCCCTTAATATACCGCAGAAATTGTGTATGAAGCCTTTAAATAAAGAGAATACTGTTCACATTTACTATTTTGGCTGAATTGGCTAGAGTATTTTGAATGAAACATTTTGAATCCTGAAGATTCATGTATATACATCTAAGAAAACTGTCTCATGTTGGAAGAACTCTTAAAATACACCATGATTTTACATGGAAATGATTAGAAACGTGTGAAAACCCTTAAATTACAAGTAAATACAGGGATACTTTCGTTAAGGCCCTGTTCAAACACTGAGATTAGAGGTATAAAGCAGTGAAATGACAAGATTACTGATAATGTAACAATACTGGCTACCTGACTTACCTTTTTTCTGAAGAATGTTCTTTCAAACATGTAGAATTGCCATTTATAGAGCTCAGAATTTGTGTATGAAGCCTTTAAATCAAGAGAAAACTGTTCACATTTACTATTTTGGCTGAATTGGCTAGAGTATTTTGAATGAAACAGTTTGAATCCTGAAGATTCATGTATATATATCTAAGAAAAGTGTCTCATGTTGGAAGAACTCTTAAAATACACAATGATTGTACATGGAAATGATTAGAAACGTGTGAAAACCCTTGAAATACAAGTAAATACAGCCATACTTTCGTTAAGGCCCTGTTCAAACACTGAGATTATAGGTATAAAGCTGTGAAATGACAAGATTACTGATAATGTAACAATTCTGGTGACCTGACTTGGCTTTTTTCTGAAGAAAGTTCTTTCAAACATGTAGAATTTCCCTTAATATACCGCAGAAATTGTGTATGAAGCCTTTAAATAAAGAGAATACTATTCACATTTACTATTTTGGTTGAAATGGATAGATTTTGTGAATGAAACATTTTGAATCATCAAGATTCATGTATATATATCTAAGAAAAGTGTCTCATGTTGGAAGAACTCTTAAAATACACCAAGATTTTACATGGAAATTATTAGAAACGTGTGAAAACCCTTAAATTACAAGTAAATACAGGCATACTTTCGTTAAGGCCCTGTTCAAACACTGAGATTAGAGGTATAAAGCAGTGAAATGACAAGATTACTAATAATGTAACAATACTGGCTATCTGACTGGCTTTTCTGAAGAATGT